>NC_134484.1:278537944-278595636 GCF_040206685.1 Ascaphus truei | reverse complement strand
AGAGAGAGAGGGTGGGAGAGAGAGAGAGGGTGGGAGAGAGAGAGAGGGTGGGGGAGAGAGAGGGTGGGAGAGAGAGAGAGGGTGGGAGAGAGAGAGAGAGAGAGGGTGGGAGAGAGAGAGAGAGAGAGAGAGAGGGTGGGAGAGAGAGAGAGAGAGAGGGTGGGAGAGAGAGAGAGAGAGAGAGAGAGAGGGTGGGAGGGAGAGAGAGAGAGGGTGGGAGAGAGAGAGAGAGAGAGAGAGGGTGGGAGAGAGAGAGAGAGAGGGTGGGAGAGAGAGAGAGGGTGGGAGAGAGAGAGAAAGAGAGGGTGGTGAGAGAAAAGAGAGGGTGGGAGAGAGAGACAGAGAGAGAGACAGATAGAGAGACAGAGACGGATAGAGAGAGACAGAGAGACGGATTAGAGAGAGACAGAGACGGATAAAGAGAGACAGAGAGACGGATAGAGAGAGACAGAGAGACGGAGAGAGAGAGACTAAGGATGGGGCCATAGAGGGGTGAGCAGTTCGGAACCGCGCTGACGCTGAGGCTGAAATCTGCGCGATTTCATGCCCATGCAGGCGAGCCAGCGGGCCGCGATCGGAGACGGGGGGAGACTGACGGAGGCGGGGCAGTGACGTCGCTGGGCCAATCCCCCGCGATGCACCGACGTCAACGTCATGGCGCCGTGACGTTGACGCTGCTCCGCGCTGATTGGATGTTTTCAGCCGACAGTGCTCTGAAAAACAGTTTTGCTGTCGGCTGAAAAATCCAGCGCCTCAGCACGCCTGTGGATGCCTCGCGTGAGCCCCCTCTCAAGGCATCCTCATTGAGGATGCAGGGGGCTCAGCACGGAGCGTCCGCACGGCTCAGCGCGGCCTGTCCTTCTATGGACTCGGCCAGAGAGCCAGAGAGAGAGAGACACAGAAAAAGAGAGAGACACAGAAAGAGAGACACACAGAAAAGAGAGACACACAGAAAAAGAGAGACACACAGAAAAAGAGAGACACACAGAAAAAGAGAGACACACAGAAAAAGAGAGACAGAGAGAGAGAATGTGAGACAAAGACAGAGAGAGTGCGAGGCGAGAATGCGAGGGCGAGGGCGACACAGGGAGAAGGCGAGGGCGACACAGGGAGAGGGTGACACTCACAGACACACACACTCACAGACACGCAGAGACACACACGCAGAGACACACTCACGCAGAGACACACTAACGCAGAGACACACTCATGCAGAGACACACTCACGCAGAGACACACTCACGCAGAGACACACTCACGCAGAGACACTCAGAGACACACACTCACTCAGGCACACACACAGGCACACTCAGACACACACACGCAGAGACACACACGCAGAGACACACACGCAGAGACACACTCACTCAGAGACACACTCACTCAGAGACACACTCACTCAGAGACACTCAGAGACACACACTCACTCTGACACACACACACACACACACACACACACACACACACACACACACACACACACACACACACACACACACACACACAGACACACACAGACACACACAAACACACACACACACACAGGCACACTCACTCAGACACACTCACTCACGCAGAGACACACACGCAGAGACACTCACTCAGAGACACACTCACTCAGAGACACACTCACTCAGAGACACACTCACTCAGAACACTCAGAGACACACACTCGCTCTGACACACACACACACACACACAGACACACACACACAGACACACACACACAGGCACGCACACACACACAGGCACACACACACAGGCACACACACAGACACACTCACTCACAGACACACTCACTCACAGACACACTTACTCAGACACTCACTCACAGACACTCACTCACAGACACTCACTCACAGACAGACACAGACACTCACTCTTTCACTCACACACACACTCACCGGGTCGCACGCGGCAGCAGGCCCCTCCGCACGGCAGCAGGCCCCTCTGCACGGCAGCAGGCCCCTCCTTAAGGCAGCAGGCCCCTCCTTAAGGCAGCAGGCCCCTCCGCACGGCAGCAGGCCCCTCCTTAAGGCAGCAGGCCCCTCTGCACGGCAGCAGGCCCCTCCGCACGGCAGCAGGGCCACTCCTTAAGGCAGCAGGCCCCTCCTTAAGGCAGCAGGCCCCTCCGCACGGCAGCAGGCCCCTCCTTAAGGCAGCAGGCCCCTCCGCACGGCAGCAGGCCCCTCCTTAAGGCAGCAAGCCCCTCCTTAAGGCAGCAGGCCCCTCCGCACGGCAGCATGCCCCTCCTTAAGGCAGCAGGCCCCTCCGCACGGCAGCAGGCCCCTCCGCACGGCAGCAGGCCCCTCCTTAAGGCAGCAGGCCCCTCCGCACGGCAGCAGGCCCCTCTCCCCCCGAAGCACGCTCCCCGAACACCAAGCGGGGATCGGGGGCAGGTGATTAGGGGGAGATCATGCGCAGGAGGCGCGCACGGGGGAAGCTGGGTTGGCGCTTCCCCCTCCGTCCCACATGGGTTGCGCGCGGGGCTTGCTTTGGGCTTCCCCCTCCGTCCCACGTAGGGAGCGGAGGGGGGAGAGAGCGGAGGGGGCTAGATTGCGCGCGGCGCTTGTTTGGGCTTCCCCCTCCGTCCCACGTGGGGAGCGGGGGGGGGTGAGGGTGCGGGGGATTCTGGGTTGCTGGGGGGGGGCAGGCAGCGGGCCCACAGGCAGCACAGAGGGCAGGACACCCTGCTTGCCCTGTGCATGCGCGCCGGGACCAAGGAAATCGGCGCCATTTTTTTTTTAACTTTTTTTAAAAATGTAATGAACAGGCACCCAGCCGGGCTCCCCCTGACTCACGGGAGGAGATCAGGGGAAGGAGCTCTTCCCCGCGTTAACCCAATCAGGGAGGGAGATTATTTATTTATTAAAAAAAAAAAAATTTGGCAGGAGCAGGGGAATTCATTGAGCTGCAGCACGGCTCGCCAGTACAAATTCATAGGTGAAGGGTGGGTATCTGGCCTGTGTGGCTTAACCCCTTAATCACCTTTGCGGTTATTATCTGATAAGGTGTTTAAGGGGTTAATTGATATCTGAATATAATTGCAATGTATTGGCTTTTGATTTTTGTTTACTTGGTTGATTCATTTGCAGAATGTATATGATGCATAGATTTTATGCATCATATATATTGGAATGTGACGTTTTTCATTGGTTTGTGATGATATACTGTAGATTGTGAGATCAGTTAGGATTTTTAAAGGAAATTGATTTTAATGTAGTGTCTGTATGGAGAAGTGTTTGGTTGTAGGGCAGTATGCTTTTGATAACTCTTCTACATTTATTTGTACTTTATATTGGTTTATCATGGGTGTGTATATAACGTGTGTATATATATATACTGTATCTCTCTCTCTCTCTCTCTCTCTCTCTCTCTCTCTCTCTCTCTTTCTCTCTGTCTCTCTGTATATATATACAGTATATATATATATAGTTGCATGATGAAGCCACAGTACAAATTCATGGGTGAAGGGTGGGTATCGGGCCTGTGTGGCTTAACCCCTTAATTACCTTTGCGGTTATTATCCGATAAGGTGTTTAAGGGGTTAATTGATATCTGAATGTACTTGCAATGTATTGGCTTGGTATTGGATATGTCTTGTGTGGGCAAGAGAAGGAAGGAAGGTGCTGGCGACGGACACTTCGTATTGATGAGGTCAGTAGTACTTTATTTATTTGTATATGCTAGTTAATGTTTTTAATAATGGGCAATTAATCTATTATCCATATCTGGATAATAGTTATTTTGCACATTATTGTACTGTAGGTGTTGGGGGGGAGGGTGTATGTATTGAATGTATAGGCCAGGTTTATTTTTTTTACATTCAGGGTTGATTCTGTGGTTCTGCGTGGGACCTCTGGAGACCACCTCCGGGTATTCTCGGGTATCCCAAGGGTATCAGGCTGGTGGTTCCACAGGTGACACATGCGGGGATGATGATGTGTGGTCCCACTTCTGTGGGAGCACCGCGGACCCGTAGTCTGCGGGGATGATGATGTGTGGTCCCACTTCTGTGGGGGCACCGCGGACCCGTAGTGAGCACCCGTGACTTCCCCAGACCCCCGAGGGAACCACCCGAGGCCCCGCAGACACCTGTGGGTTTGACCCAGGGCTCCCAGACATCCTTGGGCCTACCATGGGGACACAATTGTGGCCCACGGTGACCCAAGGAGACCACCTGGGGGCCATGGTGCTGGCAGGATCCACCAGCAGGCCTCCAGAACCTGTGTAAAAATGGCTGCTGGTAAACTGTAGGTCTGTCCAGGTGCCCTGTAGCCCACCGGGGACTAGTGTGGGACTGCGTTATGAACCCTGTATGTAAAAGGATAAATCTTGTATTTATGGGGGGGGGGCACAGGGGGTGGGTAATGTATTTAATAAATATAATGCTGTTTATTGTGGGTCATTGTACTGTTTTTATTGTGGGTACTGGGGGTGGGGTGTTTCCCCAACGGTATGTGGGTAGGCCTCCCTTGTGGGTACTGACTGGGTGGTTAGGCCTCACGGGGGGGGTTAGTGTGGGAGGGTATGTAGGCATCCCGAGTGGTGGGTGAGGGTGGGTTAACCCCTTAATGACTGTAGCGGTTAATAACCCCTATGGTGATTAAGGGGTTAGGGGACATTACTTTGTATTTTTAATGGCCTGTATGGGGGGGGGGTTAACGGTATGTGGGTAGGGGGTGAGGGTGGTTAGATCTCACAGTATGCACATTGGGTCCCCCCCTCCCCACATTTACATACACTGCACTCACAGCAATGCATGGAGGGAGATTTAACAGAAACATCTCTCTGCCTTCAGTGTAATCTGTTTAAAGCCCCCTCCCCCTAATGTATGTTTCTGTTAAATCTCTCTGCCTTCAGTGTAATCTGTTTAACAGAAACATTAGGGGGGATGGGGCTTTAAACAGATTACACTGAAGGCAGGGAGATACAGGGGATGTACTGTACTGTATGTTGTTTATTGCAATGCTTCAATGTGTGTATAATGTATACTGTTTTTTACAATTAGATAGATGCAATCCTTGGTATTGTAAGGGTTAGCTTTGGTTTTAAATTGTGTTTTCTGGTTGGTACTTACAGTATATATTTATTTTTGTTTACTTGATTGGTTAAAATAGTTGACTTGTTTGGAAGTGTTTGTATTTACTGGTACAGTAGCTTGCAATTATATTGTTAACATTCATTTGCAGAATGTATATGGTGCATAGATTTTATGCATCATTTATACAATGTAAATGCAATGTACTGTGTGGATTGGAATGTTATGTTTTATAATGTAAGATCAGTTAGGATTATTAAATGGATTATTATTATTGTCTGTATAGAGAAGCGTTATTTGTAGGACAGTATGATTTTGATAACCATTCTACATGTATTTGTATATTGGTTCATCATGTGTGTGTATATACTGTGTGTATATACTGTATATATATATATACATAAATATATATAATGTATGTATGTATGTATGTATGTATATATATATATATATATATATATATATATATATATATATATATATATATATATATATATATATATATATATATATATATATATATATATATACAGTGGTTGACAAATCACCAAAAAATCTACTCGCCACACAAAAAAATCTACTCGCCACCTAGTATCAAACGTGTGCTGCTTGGGCCAATATTTACTCGCCCGGGGGTTAAATCCACTCGCCCGGGGTGAGCAAATGTATAGGTTTGTCGAACACTGTATATATATATATATATATATATATATATATATATATATATATATATATATATGTATGTATACAGTACATATATACACAGTATATACTGTATCTGTATAGGGATTGTTATTATATATATACTGTATATATACAGTGTATATATATACAGTATATATTTATTTCTCTTCATGTATTTATTTATTTATTTAGATTTATTTATTAATTGTGGGGCTGCTGTGCGTGAATTTTTTTTATTGGGGGGTAGCGGGGGTGAGGGGGCTGTTTGGCCTTTGGTGTGAGTTTAGGACTTGCAGCAGCAGCACAATTAATAAATAAATCTAAATAAATAAATAAATAAATGAATATAAATAAATACATTTAAAATACATTTTTATTGATAGTGTAGATGTGCAGAGGGTCTCCGGAGCTGAACCGCTGTGGTTTTAGGTCTGGGGACCTCCTGCTCCCAGAGATACAGGACCCTTTAGGGGGTGCCGGTATCCCTCTGCTCTGCTTGGTTTACAGGCCGCGATCACGTGATCGGGACATTTAAACCAAGCAGAGGGATACCGGCACCTCATAAAGGGGGCTGTATCTCGGGGAGCAGGGGGTCCCCAGACCTGAAACCAATGCGGTTCAGCCCCGGAGACCCCTGTACATCTACACTATCAATAAAAATGTATTTCAAATGTATTTATTTATAGTCATTTATTTATTTATTTATTTCGATTTATTTATTTATTTTTTGGCGGCTGCTGTGTGTGTATTTTTTTATTGTGGGTAGTGGGGGTGGGTGAAGGGGGAATTAGCCCCAACGGTGGCTGTTTAGGGCTTGCGGGGGGGGTAGCGGGAGGGCTTAACCCCTTCATGACCGTAGCGGTATTAACTGCTACGGCCGTGAAGGGGTTAAGTGCACCAGCAACCCCCCTGCAAGCCCTAAACTCACACCAAGGGCCAAATACCCCTTTCAACCACCCCCGCTACCCACAATAAAGCGGGCACGGTGAGTTAACCCCTTCATTGCCTTAGCGGGTATCCGCTATGGTAATGAAGCAGCATTTCTGTATTTTAATAATATTGTGCAGGAGCAGGGGGCCCCCTGAGTTTAGATTTCTGGCTTAGGGAACCCCCTGCTCACTGTACAATATTATTAAAAATACAGAAATGCTGCTTCTTTACCATAGCGCATAGCCGCTAAGGTAAAGAACGAGTGTTTATTTATATATGTGTTTTATTTATACTGTAAATGTGCAGAGGGTTTCCGGAGCAGAACCGCACTGGTTTCAGGTCCGGGGACCCCCTGCTCCCCAAGATACAGGCCCCTTTAGGGGGTGCCGGAATCCCTCTGCTCTGCTTGGTTTACAGGCCGCGATCACGTGATCGGGCCCTTAAAACCAAGCAGAGGGATACCGGCACCTCATAAAGGGGGCTGTATCTCGGGGAGCCGGGGGTCCCCCGACCTGAAACCAATGGGGTTCAGCTCAGGAGACCCCCTGCACATCTACACTATCAATAAAAATGTATTTCAAATGTATTTATTGTCATTTATTTATTTATTTATTTAGATTTATTTATTTATTTTTTGGCGGCTGCTGTGTGTGAGTTTTTTTTTATTGTGGGTAGCGGGGGTGGGTGAAGGGGGTATTAGCCCCAACGGTGCTTGTTTAGGGCTTGCAGGGGGGTAGCGGGAGGGCTTAACCCCTTCATGACCGTAGCGGTATTAACTGCTACGGTCGTGAAGGGGTTAAGTGCACCCGCAACCCCCCCGCAAGCCCTAAACTCACACCAAGGGCCAAATACCCCCTTCACCTGCCCCCGCTACCCACAATAAAGCGGGCACGGTGAGTTAACCCCTTCATTGCCTTAGCGGCTATCCGCTATGGTAATGAAGCAGCATTTCTGTATTTTTAATAATATTGAGCAGGAGCATGGGGGGTCCCTGAGCATTAATTTCTGGCTCAGGGAAC
This sequence comes from Ascaphus truei, assembly GCF_040206685.1. Lineage (NCBI taxonomy): Eukaryota > Metazoa > Chordata > Amphibia > Anura > Ascaphidae > Ascaphus > Ascaphus truei. The sequence goes on along the minus strand of NC_134484.1, from coordinate 278,587,962 downwards.
CCCCTGCTCACTGTACAATATTATTAAAAATACAGAAATGCTGCTTCTTTACCATAGCGCATAGCCGCTAAGGTAAAGAACAAGTGTTTATTTATATATGTGTTTTATTTATACTGTACATGTGCAGAGGGTCTCCGGAGCAGAACCACACTGGTTTCAGGTCCGGGGACCCCATGCTCCCCGAGATACAGGCCCCTTTAGGGGGTGCCGGTATGCCTCTGCTCTGCTTGGTTTACAGGCCGCGATCACGTGATCGGGCCCTTTAACCTAAGCAGAGGGATACCGGCACCTCATAAAGGGGGCTGTATCTCGGGGAGCAGGGGGTCCCCCGACCTGAAACCAGTGCGGTTCAGCTCCGGAGACCCCCTGCACATCTACACTATCAATAAAAATGTATTTAAAATAATTTTTAATGTGCCGATGTTTGCGCAGAGAGAGAGCAGCGGATCTCTCCCTGCTGCAAACACATCTCGCCCCCGCCGGCCCATAGTATCATTTATGTATGTGCATATACAGTACTGTATGTTAGGGGTTATAGGGGTTGTTGTTATACAGTTTATATATATATATATATTATATATATATATTGTGTATATACAGTACTGTATATATATACTGCATTACAATTCATGAATTTATGCCATTTTGTGGACACGCGAAGCATTGCAGCCTATTAAATCCTGATCATTATCATTTAACAGATCAGGCCCCCGTCAGCCAGGCATGAACCGTGGCTGGGAAGGCAAACGCAACACGGCATGCCAGAGGTGAGGAGCGGCGCATTACAGGTATCTGCCAGGTACAAACTGGTAATTTGCTCGAATAAAGTGTGTCGCAGCAGTACACATTTTTATTATTGGTGTTTATAAGAAAAGTTGTGATGATGACTGTACTGTTCAATGTAAAAAAAGATTTGAATATTAAAACAGCAGCATACAGTACAGTATAAGGTTTTCTATAAAGCTCACTATTGTTCTATCAATAAAAATGGCACTGTCATTAAATGTTTGCCTACTTGGCAAACAATGCGCAAGCAACTTATTAAAAAAGCAATATTGGAGGTCAATCCAAATCCCTTCCTTTGTCTTTTTCTGTTTGATGTCAAAGTTTCTTTTCTGGGGAAAAACAAACAAATATGATATTATTGCCGATATTGCGCATGCGTCAAGTCGCGTCATTGAGAATTAAAGCAGCCGTTCTAGCAATATCCTACATCTGTGTCTGTAGTATGAGAACAAACATCTGATTGGCTCTGACTCTTCAGCCCCACTCTCTCCCTACATTTTAAAGCTGCAGCAGCGTCACATACTTCGACCGCCAATCAAATCATTCTTCAAAGTGCACTCAACAGAGAAACATCCCCTCAACTCGCATACAGTATTGTATTGATGCACATACAGTACTGTACAGTACTGTAAAATACATACAGTATTGTTTAAAAAAACATTTTGTTTTGACACACGACAGCCTGAACTGCAACTTCAAACTTACAGTAATACTGTCATGTACAGTACACTATTGTGTAATACAGTGTAGTACATTACTGTACTGTATATTTACCTTCATTATAAACTTTACCAAACGGGTGGTGATGACTCACTGTGACTCCTCAAGTCTGCATTATAGTTGACAGGTGACAGCTGGCCTTGTACACTTGTAGTTGACAGCTGATGAAGCTGGAAATCATTTTGGTACTGGTAAATGCAAGCTTGCTGGTACCTGTACGCGAAATCATGCTCAGGCTAGAAATTTTCCAGGTATTCTGTCGGGGACAGGTACAAAGGATTGCCGTTCACCAGGTTATCACTGACCGGCCGGTGCTGGTGCTGTTGCCGGCACATTGCTGGATTGGGATTGACGATTCTTATATGGGTTAAAACCGACCTTTCTTCTTTTGAAATTGCCATGATCAAACATACTGTGAAATTCTGGCATGACACTCCAATACCTGCAAATCGCTCCAGCAGGAGGGGCAATGCGAAAAAAACAGTGATCGTTATATAAGGTTTTTCTTATCGCACGCTTCCACCCATGAACATCTGGTGAAAACTTGTAAAAATCGTAGTTCGATTTAAATATTCATATATTTCAGATACAGTCGCCATCTTATCTGCTACAGCATTTATTGCCGAATATATTAAAAATGCATAACTACAGTCAGGTTTTTTTTACGCCTGTGGTGTAGCCATAATGTCCACTCAGCAATTGTGCGGGGAAAGAATGTAAAAAAAAGCACACATTGAGTATTTAAAGCTTTTTATTAAGAACGCCTAATTTGATAACGTCTTCGAAAAATCAAGGTCAATTCACAATGGGCCATTGTAATTATGTACCAGTATAGATGTGGGTGCTATCTGTTTTAAACACCTGCAAAGTAGCAAAGTACCATGCACATTACAATTCAATACAATTCATTAAATTCATTAATTTCTGCCACCTGACAGATACGCAAAGAATAGCAACCAAATTATAATTCATTATCTTCTGATATGCGGGACTGGGAGACATGCTAATCTAAAGGGAGTTGTGGACTGCATAGGTTTCGCTAGAAATACTACCAAGTGAATAGAAGCTTTGTTTGACCCCTTGTTTGGATGGTTTCCTAATGTTAAGGAAACAGGCGCAATAAAAGCCTTATTTAATTTCACCATAACAAGTCTCCCTTGCATACCTCTGTGCGCGTTCCTCCTACATATTGTGTCAGAAGTGGGATGAGAGGTGGTCCTTGAAGTTAAAAGGGGCCCGGAGTTTGCCTGTGAAAGTTTTTTTGTGCTTTTTGCCTACAAACAGCCTGAGCAACAGAAACAAAGATCTCATGCAGACCAGAATTAAAGGGACACACCCAGGAAGGAAATCTACACTGCACTAAAACTTACAAAACCACAGATGGACTCTTTTCTCCGATTCCAAGAGGAGAGAAAGAGACTGTGCTGAAGCAGGTAAACCTTATTTGCCTATCACAAATAAAGTGTAATATGGTCATTTAAATAGGGGTTTCTCCTTCCAGCTGTAGTCAGGGTTCAAGAAGTAAGTTAGCCCTTAAAAGGGATAGGCGTTTGTTGTTTTCAAATGTTTCGCTGAAGCAGTGAGTACAGATGGTGACACGCGAGCGGTACTGATTCTGCAAGTAAAGGCTGCCACACCGCATAGGACTACCAGCTGTGAATGGAGTATATGCAGAAAAGTGTGAAAATTGATGCAAGACTGTGCTGAAGCAGGGGAATTTTCAGTAAACAAGTGCTGAGGGTAAAATTGCCCTACTGGAGAAAAAGGAATTGCTGAGCTGTGTAAAAGGTATCCCAAAGTCTGAAGAGTGAATGCTATAATACCCAAAATTGAGACTGAACTCAAGCAGAAAACCACATTGCAACAAAGAAAAGGTTAGAAGCGCAGTCAGTATAGGGTTGAGGTCAAACTATATAACTTTATTAAAACATCTAGTCCCAGGGCAGAACCTCTAGGACAACAACAGCATAAGAATTAATGCATATAAAATTATTAAAAAAAGAAAAAGTATGGTTGAAGCTGTATGTGCAATTGCACTTGATGGGTCTCTGAGGGGTTAAAAACGGGAGTAGCCTGATGATAAATCTCAGTCCTGCAATCTGTGCACTGCCCGGGCAGATTTAGGAAAAAAGAGGGGGTACCCCAGGGCTGAGACAATGCTCAAAATGCTCACCCTTAATCCACTTTGATATGTTGGTGTCCCGTAATCCTCCTTGCTCCTGAAATTCGCTCCGTAGCAAGCTGTTCAGATGCGCTGATTGTGCTTGGTAGCAGACAGCCCTCCGGGTGTCCGGGTCTGATTTTCACTTCCGGCTGTGACGCACAGACCCTTCCCGGTAGTCTCTGGGCTTCGTCTGTCAGCTCTCCTCCTCCTTCAAGTTGCCGATCACCAGGCAAACAGGTTGCGATCAGCTGGAGCCCAACGTGTGATGTCAGCAACAACTCCACTGTACTGAATGGAAGCTTCAGCGCATCTGAACAGCTTGCTACGGAGCGAATTTCAGGAGCAAGGAGGATTACGGGACACCAACATATCAAAGTGGATTAAGGGTGAGCATTTTGAGCATTGTCTCAGCCCTGGGGTACCCCCTCTTTTTTCCTAAATCTGCCCGGGCAGTGCACAGATTGCAGGACTGAGATTTATCATCAGGCTACTCCCGTTTTTAACCCCTCAGAGACCCATCAAGTGCAATTGCACATACAGCTTCAACCACATAGTTTTTTCTTTTTTTAATAATTTTATATGCATTAATTCTTATGCTGTTGTTGTCCTAGAGGTTCTGCCCTGGGACTAGATGTTTTAATAAAGTTATATAGTTTGACCTCAACCCTATACTGACTGCGCTTCTAACCTTTTCTTTGTTGCTATGTACCTAGCAGGGACTAGAGGTTCCCTGTTTTAAAGAAGCTGCTTCACCTATTGGGTTGTGTTTGTCTCACTCCTATATACATTTCCTTTTGCAACACCCTATACGCACCGGACTGGTTCATGTCACATGTGTTTTTTTTTTTTTTTTTTTTTATATATATTTTTTTTTGTTTTTTATATATATTTCATCGTTAATCTTGCTCATTGCCCTCATCAAGAGAAACACCCCATCTGGCGCATTATCATTGTTCTTTTTTGTAAGAAAACCACATTATTTGGCTGAAGCAGAGGGATCGGACCTAGCAAGTAAATGGTGTAAAGCAAACAGAAGTTTTCACCTAGCAACTGCACATCCAGCATACCTAATGAGAGATTAAACCTAGCAAGTAAATGGTGTAAAGCAAATAGAAGTTGTTTACCTAGCAACTGCACATCCGGTATACCTAATGAGAGAAAATGCGTGCACAGTACTGCTGATATTGTAAAACTTACCCAAGAGAAAGAAAAAGTCTACAGAGATGCCTGTGAGAGCTACGACCTCTACAAGCAAAATATGCCCACCTGTAGGACTACCACAATTGGGGGTTCTAGCAAATACAGTGGCAACAGCTGCAATAGCGCCTCCTGAGGTCAGGAAGAAAATTACACCTGATAGCCCTAAAATGGAGGACAAGATACAGCATTCCTGTAATGAACCCTACCCCACGGAAGAGTGGCCCTTCCAGTCCGATGAGGAGGAAGACATCTATTATGGGGAAACCAAACCGAATCACACCCACAAAACACCCCAAGAATGATTGGGTTGCCTGAACTCGGTACGAACAGAAAAGACCGCTCCCTATGATGACGAATATGATCAGCAGGAGAAAGAGCAATAGCGGTGGATCACCGAATTTTTCCGTCAGCTATTACAATTGCAAGAAAAGCCGAGTGGATCCAGTGACGCTGCTAAAATTTCAAATGAAGATGGAGACCCCAATATTCCTGAGGGGATGCTGTCATCCAAAACAAAAAGGCGAAAAAAGAAAAGCGGTTCTTCACTTACTTGGAAGGAACAGACACGTCTGCAGGTCCTGTGGAGAAAAAGGGGGACCGAGATGCCCTGCAGCCTAGAGAAAATGGAGAATTCATCCCACGGATAACCAAATCTCCAGAGGGCCCAAGGCAGAAGTCGTGTACCCCAAAGAAGTGTCTGTCCGGTGCCAACAGTGAGGAACTCTCAACCAACCATCCCAGGGAAGCGGAGCCAGAACCATTGAGTGTCGATCCCTTGACCAGCCCTGAGGATGCCCTGAAAAATGCCAGGCGTGACTGTGATATGCTCCGTGAACAATTGAAACAAAAGAAAGATGATTGCGCAGAGCTACTGAAAAATAACGTGAAGCTACAGGAACATGTGCTCGCAATATACTCTTCGGCCAGGACAGAATTGGACGATCTAAAGACTGAGCTAGATACTGCAAACGCTACTATTTCCGCCATGGATGAAAAGCAGAGCCAATCTGATAAAATGATGGCTAAGCTGAAGCGGAAGTATGACGAGGCACTGAAGCAGATAACAGTCTTTAAGCAAGAGGTTCACACTCTTCGCGTAGAGCTGAATGCCTCACAATAGTGGTCAACAGTGTCCGGACAGAGGTGGACGTATCTCATAAAGAGGTTCAGACACTCCGCAGAGCACTGTATGCTCACATCATGAGATCAACAGCTGCCGCATAGACCTGGAAGTCTCCAGAAAGGAACTACACAGTCTCACTGAGGAGCTGGACATTTCTAAAGAAACTATTGTCAATCTTAAAACAGATCTCAAAGTCTCTCAGTAGGAGCTTCAGACCCTCAACCTAGAGAAGGAAGTCTCATGCCAGAAGACTGTCATTCTCAAAGCAGATGTGCGTAAATGGAAGGAGGACTGCAAGGAGGCCCTGAATAGTACAGAGACTGAAAAAGGAGAAAATTTAAGATTAAAAAGAGAAAACTTAAAACTGAAAGAAGAAAATTTTCATTTGACAGACGACGTCAAGGAAAAGAATGAAAAGCTGCACGAGCTTAAATAAATAAATAGACTGTTGGAAGGTCAGAAGTTTGAAGCAGAGCACCGACTGCAGAACCAAGTGCAAGGTCTGCGAACGCACCTCTAGATGGCCGAGGAGAAACAGCGAACTCTGCAGGAAGACAATCTGCAGGCTGTTAAAGAAATACAGGTGCTGCAGGAACGTCTGATTATCCAGTATGTCCCCACAAAGCAGCATGAGAAACTGAAGGCTACCCTGAGCCTCACCAAAGCATCGCTAGAGTCCAAGCTTAGAACCCAGGTGACTCGGCACAAAAGGGAGCACAAGAAGGTCCAGAAACTGAAACAAGTAACTGTGGCCGGAGCAAAGAAATTCATAGTGCTTCACAATGCAGTGAAAATGTGGAAACAAGCTCAGAAAAAACAAAGTGTACAGATAAATTCCCTGAGGAGAGACTTGCAAGACGCACTCAAAAAACAGGGATCGCTCGCGGATGAGATTACAGTTCTACAAGGACAAATATTGACCCTGACTAAGCGTCAGTATCCCACAGCCACAAAATCCCATGAAGCAAGGGTACAGTGAGAGCTGGGAATACTGCTCGTCTGAAAAACAAGGTTGCAAAATTTGAACCAGCACTAGCAAAATCTTCAGCCACTCAACAGGCAACAAAAGAAGGTACGCATGCTGAATCAAAACCAGACTAATCCTTAGCTGATGAAGCTGAAAAGATGGGACATTCTCTGGAAGTGGATATGGATTTGCAACTTAATCCCAAAGAGGCTGAACTAGCAACTCCATTAAGTGGAAAAAGTGCAGAGAGACAACTTCAAGAGCGGAAAACTCAAAGGGCTGTTTTTAAACACTCTGCAACTGCTGCCATACAGTCTACCGGCAATAAAACGAGCACCCGACGCAGGGGAAATCTCATGACCATGCACGTAGCAAAAAGACTATACTTAGAAAAAGTCCTCCTCGAGCGACTGAGGGGTGCTGATCTCAAGCACCTTCGGGAGGAGACACGAATGAACTGGAGAAAGGGCTCCGATCCCAGTGGGACTGAGGGTTCTCTTCCTCCATCCACTCTCACTCAAGTCACAGAGATTTCTAGAATGAGAGTGGAAGGATGGGCTTTGGCCGTGGTAAGCCCGAGCTTCCCACAAACAGGGGAGGTATGTAACAGGGGAGTTATCCCTGTTCAGGAAATGTGCCTCTGATCCAGCAGTGTGGTGATTAACTGCTGGTAGTTAATTATCCGACACCACCTGCCTGATTAGCTTCTTAGAAAAGCTTGTCTTTTGAGACAGGAAGAGAGATTGTTCCTGAGTCTCACAAATTGTGAGACTGGCCATGGGGACAGATGTCTTGAACCTGCCAGAAGAAATAGCAGAGCTGCTTGCAAGACACAGGGGAAAACACCTCTAAACCTGAATGCTGACAAAACCTGAGGAAAAAGGCAGCAACCCAGGAACAGAGAAGACTTTCCCTCCAACCACAAGAAACAGATAAGACTTTCCTTTATAAGACTTTTGGTATATCTGCTCATATCAAGATATATGTTTGGGGCTTGGAGACATGCTTATCTAAAGGGAGTTGTGGACTGCATAGGTTTTGCTAGAAATACACCCAAGTGAATAGAAGCTTTGTTTGACCCCTTGTTTGGATGGTTTTCTGATGTTAAAGAAACAGGAACAATAAAAGCCTTATTTAATTTCACCATAACAAGTCTCCCTTGCATACCTCTGTGTGCGTTCCTCCTTCACTAACATTTTTACTACTTTAGTGGTGAGCAGTGTATTTATTCTCCAATGCTGAATGAGCTTAGCTTGTATATGCATTCAAACATGTAAAAATCAGTGCAATATTTTAATTCCACATAAATTACAGCATACGGTATGTGCCATTAGAATTTCAATGCGAGTTGACACTAAAAGCATTGAAAACTCTTTATAGAACGCTGTTCCATAAACACTATTCTACATAGATTTTTATGCAATAAAATGTATGTAGCCTTACAGGATGAAAATTACACTTAATTATTTTCAAATCTTTTTTTTGTAACATCTTTAGAAAATAGAACGTCCTTTAAATAAAATTCACAGATGGTGCAATGAAGATTTAATTGGAGTTTTTGTTTCATGTAATTAGTTACAAAATTAAACCTTTCTATCAAGCAATAGAATATATTTTCTATGTAGTCTTTTCAAATTCAGTAGCCTTAATAGGCCCTTCTTTAAAGAAGATTCTGTATCTTCAATAAATCATTCAAAATCATTAAATAAATGTAGTCAATCCTTCCTGATTGCATTCTGATGATGAAACATATTAATTTCCAAGTGGTCAAGGCCATGGAAATTTACAACCAGCTATCCATTATGAGGTAACATGGAAGTAAAATCACTGCCGAAGCACAAGAGATGTTCGTTTAAAAGCTCACATCAACAAAAATGATATTCCTTTTACATTGAGTAGAGCTTATGTTTATACAAAGAAGTGCAGATCAATTGGCATGGTTCCTAAATTTGTACAGTATTTCTTTCACCACCAGTATACACAAATTTTCCCAGTTTTAAGAATCAATCAAGAATCAACTTTCATGGCCACATGTGTGTGAAGCCCAGCTCAAACATAGACTTCATAGATGAATAAAAACAAGAAAACTAAAAGCTATTTCTCCTAAAGCATAGATCAGATTGACATGCTAGATCATACCAGCAAAAAAAGGAAACCAAGAACGTTCACAATTCTTTAAAACATGTGATCACAAAGAAAATAAGGCTTCACCACATGGCGGGGACTCCCCTACTGCATCTCCTCGTGCACCATCTGAAATATGCAACACATGTGGACATTAGACAACTGGCTCAAAATCTGGCCTCCAGGAACTGGTGGCTCAGATCAAACAAATTATCAAGGGTGAACTATTGGTTATTAAGAGAGACATCACAGAAATTGGCCAGAGTAGAAGCCATTGAAGAGGACAAGCAAATATGAATTGACAAGCAAAATAATATGCCAGCTAAGATGAAAGATAATAAAATAAGTGATCTTCATAGATAGAGGATCTGGACCATCGTGAGTGACTGAATAACATCTGTATTAGAGGCATCCCAGAGTCTGTCCAACCTCAATATATTGATTCCGCATTGCAGAGATTGTTTAATATCTTGGAAAATAAAGAGCATACAATAATAATGCTGGACAGAGTGTACAGGACACTGAGGGTGCAACCTCCTCCAAATAAACCCCCAAGAGATATCATAACTAGAATACATTATTTCTTGGTCAAAGAGAAGATAATGTCCAAAGCTACACAAATGAAGAGGGTTGAATTCTGGGATAAATGCTTTTGTCAAACAGTTATCTTACCGATATGTATTAACTTTAATTATGTATTTTTATTTCTTTAGTTTTTGAAGGTTTACATTCAGTACTTCTGGGAGCCGTAGGGTGCCCCATGGGGCACACTTAGGTGCTGGGAGTTGGGCTAAGGGCTCTCTACCTAGAGGCACCCTATGAAACAGCAAGGTTAAACATCTCTCAGGTCTCATTGGCTCTCTTAATGCTTGGTCTCTCCAAAGTCACTGAAGCCTAATATTTCATATCAACTATTTCTCACCCTCAAAATACAATGTAAATGTCATAGAAAAAAAGTATCTCATTGGAAGATAGAGAAATCTTTCAAAAATGGGGGCAAACTTGATATATTACAAAAAATAGAAAGATAAGATACATCATAGACAATGGTGTACATTGCTAAAACATTAAACATAAAAAATTACCAGATTGTAGTGAGGGTACAAACACCTGACAATAATTGTCATATTATAATATGAAAATAGATATAATGGTTAGTGCAGCAGAGATATATAATTCATGAGGGAAACAAAAAGATCTACAAAAGGGATTATAACTGTAGTTGGGTACTAACAATGCACAAGTTCTGTAAAAGCAGACTAATGTTGAAAATAACAAAAACAAAAAGAGAAAACAGCGCAAAACCTTATAGTGTAGTATATAAATATATTGTGAAACAGTTTCAGCATGTAAGTATCGCACCTACATCAATCAATAATTAATTAGGCATGGCATGTTAGGGACATGTTACCACATCAGCAGCTGTTCTACACCAGATCGGTTGGGTTCTTGCAGGGTTAAGGGACCAAAATCCTTGTCCTCCAGGTGACATTCTCTGCTTCCTCTTTCTCTCTATGGATGCACATCTAGGGGGCTTGCAGAGTGATACTCTGACCGGTGTAAAGGAAAAAGGAATGCCGGTGTTCCATTGAATCCACGTGTCAGGCTTTGGAGGAGACTTATGATGACGTCACAACAAGTCCGTCACGTCTCTGGCAATACTGGCTGGTTAGAAAGTTCGTATATAACTCCGACGAGTCGGATGTTGAAATGTCCACAATAAAATATAAAGATGTATACAAATACACCTCCTTCCAACACGTTTCGTAAAACAAGTTACTTCCCTGACTCTCAAGCCCGGGATGGTTAACACTGCTTTAATCCTCTCAGACTGAAACATTTACTAATTTCAGGTGCCTCACACATCAGCCTCCAGATTTCAGCCTGTTGGTATGCAGCCATGGAGGCAGTAAATCTTACTACATCTGTATGAAAATGACAATATGATATCACTCATTATAACTTACTGCACCGACACACTTTATTCGAGCAAATACCCAGTATGTACCTGGCAGATACCTGGAATGCGCCGCTCCTCACCTCTGACAAGCCCCGTTGTGTTTGCCTTCCCAGCCTGGGTTCATGCCTGGCTGACGGGCGGCTGATCTTTTAAATGATAATGATTAGGATTTAATAGGCTGCAATGCTTCGCGTGTCTACCAGATGGCATAAATTCATGAATTGTAATGCAGTATATATATATATATATATACTGTGCAGTATTGCAGCCAGCGGGAATAAAATGCTTCAATCCCTGCCTGGAAAATAACCCAATGCACTCGGGCAGAAAACAGTCACAAACCTCAATACACCCGGGTATACCCGAATTCGTGGGACTAGCCGAGCTCGAATAAAGTGTGTCGCCAGTGTAAGCAACATTGCCCATATTTGAATATAAAGGAAACGTGTTAATTCAAAATCAACCGTAGTCCGCAGAAAAATTGTTCGTACATAGTAGGAATCGAAAATCCCAGATCTGTGTTCAAAAAGATGTGGTCTAAAAGTGGAAAGATGCCAGAGGCTCCATGCTGCAAAGGGTTTTGTGAGAATTACGGACACACGCCTACCCCGCGCTTCCTTTCACGCAGCCCCGCGCAAGTGCGGGGCACCTTCAGCCCGTACTCCTCTCCTGCCACGCACCTCGCGCATCCGCACAGCGGTGATGTTATCTGACACTGTAGACTTGGGCTCCGCCTCCAGATCGCACCGCATGCTCCCAGTGCACAGCGCACGCACGTGACACATTTTCCATGCCCCAAGCTCTGTGGCAACAAAATTCATCAGCTGATACAAGCAGCTGCACCTGCTCATTGGTTCCAGCCTATCAGAAGCTTCTGCGGAGGCCGTACCTCCGCTCCACCCCCCATGAGGTTTGGCTAATCAAGCCTATATATGCTCAGCTGTGCCATAGGCACTTTGTCTGAGCATAGATTGTGTTACTATGTGTTTGCCTCTGCTGATCCTGCCTTGTCCCTGTCCTGTTGCCTTGCTTCCTAGATTTACCCCTTGTGTACCAACCCGGCATGCCTTTGACCATCCGCTTATCTGGAATACTGAACTCGGCTGCCTTTGACTCTCCGCTCTTCACATACCCTGACCATGGCTTTTCACCTCGACGATCCTCTTCTCTCCAACCCTGACCTCGGCTAAGGTACCCTCAACACTCCAGACCTCTCCTACTCTGACCTCGGCAAGTATTACGACTACCCTGACCTCTCCGCCCCAGACCCGGCTACCAAGACTATCCTACACTCCGAACGTGGCCCCCGTGCTTGTGGCTGGTGTTTATTGTTATGCCCATCTCAGTACCGGGGTCTCATATAGTTTGTGGTGAGCGCAGCGTGACAGTATGCTCAGCCCCACAAACATAGACCACGCTGAGGTGGGAGATATGGTGGCATCATATGCCGCTATGTTCTCCAGACTCAAGAAGTACTTACAGCAGTCTGACCATCGCATGGACTCCCTACAGAAAGACATTTGGACCCTCACAGTTCAGGTGCAACAGGTTAATTTATTTATTTATTTATTTTATTTATGAAATATTTTACCAGGAAGTAATACATTGAGAGTAACCTCTCATTTTCAAGTATGTCCTGGGCACAGAGTAAAAGAAATAATACATGGTTACAAGTACAGTTACATAAATGGACAAGGTATACATTATATACAAGACATTGCGTGCACAGTTAAAGAAAATATATATTATGAGCGTATGAAACAGTTACAGACCAGATTAAAGTGTGAGACAGCCTTAGATTTGAAAGAACTTAAGCTGGTGGTGGATATGAGAGTCTCTGGTAGGTTGTTCCAGTTTTGGGGTGCACGGCAGGAGAAGGAGGAATGTCCGGATACTTTGTTGAGCCTTGGGACCATGAATAGTTTTTTGGAGTCTGATCTCAGGTGATAGGTGCTGCATGTGGTAGGGGTGAGGAGCTTGTTCAGGTAGCTGGGTAGCTTGCCCAGAAAGTTTTTGAGGGGGAGACAGGAAAGGTGAACTTTGCGCCTAGACTCTGATGACCAATCTAGTTCTTTGAGCATTTCGCAGTGATGTGTGTTGTAGTTGCATTTGCATTGGCGAACAAAACGACAAATTGAATTGTAGAGGGTGTCAAGTTTGCAAAGGTGGGTTTGAGGAGCCGAGCCATATACTATGTCTCCATAGTCAATAATTGGCATGAGCATCGGCTGTGCAATACGCTTTCTGACCAGGAGACTTAGGGAGGGTTTGTTCCTGTAAAGTACCCCTAGTTTGGCATAGGTCTTGGTTGCCAGGGTATCAATGTGCATCCCGAATGTTAAGTGGGAGTCAAACCATAAGTATTTTAAACTAGTGACAGGTGTTAGGGTGGTGTTATCATTGGTTCTAATCAGGAGCTCAGTCACTGGAAGCTTTACAAATTTAGTCTTGGTACCAAATACCATTGTTACAGTCTTGTCAGTGTTTAAAAACAGTTTGTTTTGGGAAATCCAGTTTTCGATTCTCAAAAAGTCAGACTGAAGTATGTGTTGAAGGTCAGAGAGGCTATGGCTGTGTGCATATAGGATTGAGTCATCTGCATACATGTGTATTGAGGCTTCCTTACAAGCTGTGGGAAGATCATTAATGAACACTGAGAAGAGTAGGGGCCCAAGAACAGAGCCTTGCGGGACACCACAGGTGATATCTAGGGGGTAGTTGGAGTTAGAGCCCGAGATGGACACATGTTGGGATCTTCCTGATAGGTAGGACTGAAACCAGTTTAAAGCATGTTTCCCTATTCCAGAGCTCTGGAGTTTGTTAAGCAGGATAACATGATCAACTGTGTAAAAAGCCTTTGCAAAATCTAAGAATACTGCACCAGTGAGTTGTCCCCGTTCCATTCCACACTGGATTTCATTGCAAACTTTTAGCAGGGTAGTTACGGTGGAGTGTTTGGGACGAAACCCAGACTGGAATTGGCTAGGGAAATTTGTCTTGGTGTAGAAATCGCTTAATTGGCAGTGGACACATTTTTCCATAACTTTGGATAGAATTGGGAGAAGTGAGATTGGCCAGTAGTTTGAGACAGTGTTTTTGTCCCCACTTTTGAAGATTGGGACAACTCTGGCAGTTTTCCAGGTCTTAGGGATATGGCCTGCAGACAGGATAGAATTGACTATGGACGCAATTGGTTTGGCAATGGCTGGGGCACCAAGTCGTAGGAACCTAGATTGTAGTAAGTCGGGTCCACATTGGCTGCTTAGTTTTAGTTTGAGGAGCGCTTGTGTAATCTCCTCTTCAGATACTGGGCCAAATTGAAAATTGTGGGCAGTGTTGGGAGGGGGTGGGAATGTAGGGATACTCCCAGGATGAGATTCATGTTTGGGGTTTGTGCTGCGTTTCGCTAATAAGTTTGTGGCACACCCCACAAAGTAATCATTGAATGCATTTGCAATGTCAGTGGGGTTTGTCAGAGTAATATCCCCCTTAGTGATATTACTAGGTTGTTGATGGTTAGGAGGCTGGAATATATTGTTGATAACCTTCCAGAAGTTAGCTGGGTTTGATGTATTTTGGTGGAGATTGTCAGAGTAATATTGTGCTTTTGCATGCCTTGTTTGCCTTGTGCACATGCATCTGTAGTGATTGAGATCCTTGGTAGTGCCAGTTACTTTGTAGCTTTTCCACAAGGCATCCCTGAACTGGTAGAGTGCTATAAGGTCAGGTGTAACCCATGGAAGGTGGGCCCCCATACCCTTATTTTGCATAGTGGAGCATGGGTATCGCAGAGTTTTAAGAACTCGGATTGGAAATAGTCGAGCGCAGAATCGGGGTCGGGAATTAAATCGATTCTGTGCCATGGGCAGTTGGTAAGGTCATCCAGAAACTGTTGTGGGTTAAAGTTTTTAAATGTTCTAGTGAGGAGAACTTTAGGGCTTGAATGGGGCGGTTTAATTTTCCTTACACAGTACACTATTGCATGGTCACTGAAAATATCAGGAAGGATGCCAGAAGATTGGATTCTGCTGGGGTTTGAGGAGAGAATCCAGTCTAGCAAGGAATGGTTATGCGATTTCAGGTTTATCTGTGTGGGTTGGGAAATGAGTTGCGATAGGTTAAGTGACTTGAGTTGTATCTGGATTTTGTGGTTTTTAGGGTCAAGTCAATTGAAGTTGAAATCCCATAGAACTAGCAGCTCACTCTTCTCATTCAGAGAGGAAATTGTGTCTCTACACCTCTGTCTACCCTTCTGACTAACCCTGTGTCTTTCTAACCACGACTTCCTATGCCCAACCGATACTCCGGAGATCCCTTAGAATGTCGTGGGTTCCTCAACCAATGCTTTAGCCAGTTTGAGATGACACCCTTCTGGTTCCTTACCTCAAGGTCAAAAGTAGTATACATTATTTTGTTACTCACAGGTGTTGCGTTGGCTTGGGCTTCTCCCCTCTGGGAACAAAGAAGGGACCTCACACAGGATATTGGGCAATTCACCAAGGAATTCAGACTCTTTTTGACACCGCAGGTCGTAAAATTACTGCTGCTTTATCCCTTTTTCACATCATTCAGGGAAATCGTCCGGTGGCCAATTATGCCTTGGAGTTCCGGACAATTGCTTCTGAGACAGGATGGAACAGTGAGGCTCTCTCTTCAGCTTTTTGGCAGGGACTCTCAGAACCCTTGAAGGATGAACTCGCCACGCTGGAGCGCCGAGCTGACCTGGATGCGCTTATTGCAGTCTGCATTCGGGTGGACCAGCGTCTGCAGGAAAGGAGATCCGAGCATTCATGTCATCGTCAGTTACCTGTCAGGTCACTGCTTGTTCATTCCTTTTTCCAGAAAACCCAGCTATGGATGTTCCAGAACCCATGCAATTAGACGGCAACAAACTATACCTCTCAGAGAAGCAACGTCGTCGAGCGTCCTTGTCTTTGCCTCTTTTGCGGCAATTCAGGCCATCTGGCTCTTCGTTGTCCTCTCAAGTCGAGAAACGCCGACTCCCATTGAGATCCAGAGGAGCCTCTGTGGGAACACTCTCAAATTTCTCTATCACCAAATAACTGCTACCTAGCAGAAATTTGGTTCCAGTGTCTCTTCAGGCCCTGGGTCTGGCGGTTACAGCATCAGCATTCATCGACTCCGGATCGGGAGGTAACTTCATTGATCAGGAGTTTGCTATAAAAAAAAAAACATCCCGCTGATTAAAAAAAAAAAACTCTGGTGGGATTAAAGGCCATTAATGGACGTCCTCTAAACCGGCTTTCATCATCTTGCAAACTATTGAACTTTCTCTCTTTTTCGATCAAATTAACAGGGAGGAGATTTCTCTGGATGTTATACACTCTCCCTCTGCTGAGATCATCTTGGGCCTTACATGGCTTCAATATCATAACCCGCATATTGATTGAGCTAAACAAAGGCCTATTTCATGGAATCAACAGTGCTCTTCGACCTGTGCTGTACCACCTCAAACGATCTACAGTATGAAGACACCCGAGGAGGCACAGAGCATGTTACCGTACTGCTATGCTGACTTCAGGGATGTTTTTGATAAAACCAAATCTGAGGTACATCCTCCCCATCGGTCTTTCGACTGTCACATAGATCTTCTGCCTTAAACAGAAAAAGATGGTTTAAAACAGCGCTCAAAGACAATAAAAAGTGTACTTATTAAAATAAAAAGTGCAAAAATAAACAACTGGCAGCCTAGTGAAAACTGACCGTACAGTCAGCCAAAGAACATGGAAAAAAAAGAGATTACCGGCGCCAAAAATAATGATAACATTTCAATCAAATCCAAACCATACAGTGTAGAGTCCAATTAAAGTCCTTAGATGAACAGAAGAGATATACTGACGACTTGCATCATAGACCGTGCAATATGTAAAAGAGAGAAAAAAAGAAACAGGTTATGGTGCAGCATGCCAAAATGCTGTTGACATAAAAACAGAACCAACTAACAACACATAACAGACAAGACAGACAAACACAACCACACTAGCAAGGCTAAAAAGTGATACAAAGCTATTTATTAACACAACTAATGCTGGGTTCCGGAGGATAACTCATAGACACCACAATCCAGAGGGGTAAAAATGAAACCCTACTCACAAGACCCTGGATGGGTAAAAGCAGTTCAGACTAAAATCGCACTGATGCTCTCCAAAGATGGTGACCGGAGCTCTCTCACAGGTGTTCCCACGTGATAGGGGTGGAAGGTGAGTAACACGAACAGCGGGACTTCCGGGCGGATATGACATCACGCCCCGCGATGCTCCCGATGCGATGAGATACGATGCGAGTGTTCCTCTCTCACTCCTCTTCCCCCATGGCTTCACCAGCTGCTAAGCAGTGTCCTTCGCGAACCATATGTTAGCTCTAAAACATATTAAAACTTCCCGACGTGTTTCGTGCGCATGCGCGCACTTATTCAAGGGATGTGCCTCCCCCTGTGTCTCGATGGTATAAATACACTTAGTCCATGATTTCAATTGGCTAATTACATGATTGAAATGAATTAACCCTATAGTTGCCATAATCAGGGTGGCACAAGAACAAGCCTGGCTAAACATTAAATACAAACATTACAAAACTACAAAAATGACAACATTAAATACATTAAAACATTAAACATTAAAACATTAAAATATTAAAAGGGTTTAAGAACATAAATAAATGAAGATAGGATTCACATGAAATAGACTCAATGTAATACATCATAAAAAGGCCTTGAGTTCGAAGTCTATATTCAGCCCTCTTGGAGCGAGAGTTTTTAATTCGTAGATCCAGTATGCTTCACGCATACTGGCCTGCTGTAATCTATTCCCACCTCTCAAATTGGCCTGAACCACCTCAATGGCCTGACAACGTAAACCTGTAGGATTTTTATCATGACACAAAAGAAAATGGTGAGAGACACTATGTGTAACCAATCCCTTTTTAATATTATAGATGTGCTCATAAATGCGTCTCTGAAAAGTTCTCCCTGTTCTGCCAATATACTGCAAGCCACAAAGGCATTGAAGCAAGTATATTACAAAAGTTGAATGGCAATTAATAAGTGCCTTAATGGGATAACTTTTAGAGGTTACATTAGATGTAAAATGTCTAGCATTCATACTATAGGAACAGGCTACACATTTCGCACAAGTAAAGAAACCTATTAGAACCCCTGTCTGTCTCATATTTTGTTGCTTAACTGGGCAGCTCGGAGCTAATTTAGATTTTAAGTTATTAGCCTTTGAAAATATGATATTTGTTTTTTTTGGGAGAATATCTGCCAAAATATCATCTTTCAACAGGATAGGCCAATACTTGTTTATAATCTGTTTTATTTTAGGTGCCATCTCATTATATTGAGTAATAAAAGCGACTTGCTTATTACACCTTTCCACTGTGTCCTTTCTCTTGTTATTATATTTGAGTAGAGTGTCCCTTTGTATGTTACTAACTTGTTCAAAAGCTTCATCTAGGAGACTCTCCGAATAATTTCTCATAATGAATTTATTTTTATGGTCCTTTGCCTTTAACCTAAAGGTCTCTTCTTCAGAGCAGTTGCGTTTAAGACGCACCAACTGACCCTTCGGAATATTTCGTAGCCACTGTGGGTTATGCTGACTATCTGCACGTACATATTTATTAGCCTGTACTGGCTTAAAAAAGGTCTTAGTGTGCAGTGTGTTGTTTTTAATATAAATGTGAAGATCCAAAAAATCAATGTGCTCAATACTATGGTGACAAGTGAATTTAAGATTGTGATGATTGTGATTTAAATAAGTGCAGAAATCATCCAGTGAGGCTTGACTGCCTGACCAAATGCAAACCACATCATCAATGTAGCGCCGCCAGAGCACCAGGTTTGCTCCTAGAGGACAGTTGTTCCAAATTAACTCCTCCTCCCAACTGTCCATAAATAAATTGGCATAACTAGGAGCAAACCTCGTGCCCATAGCGGTACCACATTTCTGAATATAGTACTGTGAATTAAAAGTGAAATAATTGTGCGTCAAAATAAACCAAATACCATCCACTAAAAAATAACCTTTTAATAAGTGAATAATTGCTTACATTTTCCAACTTGCGAGACACGGCTTGGCAACCTAGTTGATGGTCAATCACAGTATATAACGATGTGACATCAGCCGTGGCCAGTATATACCCAGGCTGCCATTCGAGATCTTTCAAAATTTGTAATATGTGTGTAGTGTCTCGCAAATAGGATTTAACACCAGTGACTAAAGGTTGAAGGTGGTGATCAATAAATTGAGAAAGGTTGGATGTGAGAGAAGAAATGCCAGAAATAATAGGTCTACCAGGGAGTGAGGTCAAATTTTTTATGAATTTTGGGTATAAAAAAAAATCTAATTCATCTTCACATATAGCCCCACTATCTAGGCCAGTAGTCAGCAACTCCCCAAGTTCGGCCTTTAAATGCACCAAAGGATCACTTGTTTGGTGCATTTTATGGCCGAACTTGGGGAGTTGCTGACTACTGGCCTAGATATTGGGGCTATATGTGAAGATGAATTTGATTTTTTATCTATTCAGTTTCCCCGCACCCCTTTAGTTTATGTTATACTCAAAATTCAAAAAAATTTGACCTCACCCCCTGGTAGACCTATTATTTCTGGCATTTCTTCTCTCACTTCCAACCTTTCTCAATTTATTGATCACCACCTCCAACCTTTAGTCACTGGTGTTAAATCCTATTTGCGAGACACTACACACATATTACAAATTTTGAAAGTTCTCGAATGGCAGCCTGGGTATATACTGGCCACAGCTGATGTCACATCGTTATACACTGTGATTGACCATCAACTAGGTTGCCAAGCCGTGTCTCGCAAGTTGGAAAATGTAAGCAATTATTCACTTATTAAAAGGAATTTTTTAGTGGATGGTATTTGGTTTATTTTGACGCACAATTATTTCACTTTTAATTCACAGTACTATATTCAGAAATGTGGTACCGCTATGGGCACGAGGTTTGCTCCTAGTTATGCCAATTTATTTATGGACAGTTGGGAGGAGGAGTTAATTTGGAACAACTGTCCTCTAGGAGCAAACCTGGTGCTCTGGCGGCGCTACATTGATGATGTGGTTTGCATTTGGTCAGGCAGTCAAGCCTCACTGGATGATTTCTGCACTTATTTAAATCACAATCATCACAATCTTAAATTTACTTGTCACCACAGTATTGAGCACATTGATTTTTTGGATCTTCACATTTATATTAAAAACAACACACTGCACACTAAGACCTTTTTTAAGCCAGTACAGGCTAATAACTATGTACGTGCAGATAGTCAGCATAACCCACAGTGGCTACGAAATATTCCGAAGGGTCAGTTGGTGCGTCTTAAACGCAACTGCTCTGAAGAAGAGACCTTTACAGTAGGTTACAGGCAAAGGACCTAAAAAATAAATTCATTATGAGAAATTATTCGGAGAGTCTCCTAGATGAAGCTTTTGAACAAGTTAGCAACATACAAAGGACCACTCTACTCAAATATAATAACAAGAGAAAGGACACAGTGGAAAGGTGTAATAAGCAAGTCGCTTTTATTACTCAATATAATGAGATGGCACCTAAAATAAAACAGATTATAAACAAGTATTGGCCTATCCTGTTGAAAGATGATATTTTGGCAGATATTCTCCCAATAAAAACAAATATCATATTTTCAAAGGCTAATAACTTAAAATCTAAATTAGCTCCGAGCTGCCCAGTTAAGCAACAAAAAATGAGACAGACAGGGGGTCTAATAGGTTTCTTTACTTGTGCGAAATGTGTAGCCTGTTCCTACTGTATAGTATGAATGCTAGACATTTTACATCTAATGTAACCTCTAAAAGTTATCCCATTAAGACACTTATTAATTGCCATTCAACTTTTGTAATATACTTGCTTCAATGCCCTTGTGGCTTGCAGTATATTGGCAGAACAGGGAGAACTTTTCAGAGATGCATTTATGAGCACATCTATAATATTAAAAAGGGATTGGTTACACATAGTGTCTCTCACCATTTTCTTTTGTGTCATGATAAAAATCCTACAGGTTTACGTTGTCAGGCCATTGAGGTGGTTCAGGCCAATTTGAGAGGTGGGAATAGATTACAGCAGGCCAGTATGCGTGAAGCATACTGGATCTACGAATTAAAAACTCTCGCTCCAAGAGGGCTGAATATAGACTTCGAACTCAAGGCCTTTTTATGATGTATTACATTGAGTCTATTTCATGTGAATCCTATCTTCATTTATTTATGTTCTTAAACCCTTTTAATATTTTAATGTTTTAATGTTTAATGTTTTAATGTATTTAATGTTGTCATTTTTGTAATTTTGTAATGTTTGTATTTAATGTTTAGCCAGGCTTGTTCTTGTGCCACCCTGATTATGGCAACTATAGGGTTAATTCATTTCAATCATGTAATTAGCCAATTGAAATCATGGACTAAGTGTATTTATACCATCGAGACACAGGGGGAGGCACATCCCTTGAAGAAGTGCGCGCATGCGCACGAAACGCGTCGAGAAGTTTTCGTATGTTTTAGAGCTAACATCTGGTTCGCGAAGGACACTGCTTAGCAGCTGGTGAAGCCGTGGGGGAAGAGGAGTGAGATAGGAACACTCGCATTGGGAGCATTGTATCGCATCGCATCGGGAGCATCGCGGGGCGTGACGTCATATCTGCCCGGAAGTCCCGCAGTTCGTGTTACTCACCTTCCACCCCTATCACGTGGGGACCCCTATGAGAGAGCTCCGGTCGCCATCTTTGGAGAGCATCAGTGCGATTTCAGTCTGAACTGCTTTTACTAATCCAGGGTCTTGTGAGTAGGGTTTCATTTTTACCCCTCTTGATTTTGGTGTCTATGAGTTATCCACCGGAACCCAGCATTAGTTGTGTTAATAAATAGCTTTGTATCACTTTTTAGCCTTGCTAGTGTGGTTGTGTTTGTCTGTCTTGTCTGTTATGTGTTGTTAGTTGGTTTTTTTTTTTATGTCAACAGCATTTTGGCATACTGCACCATAATCTGTTTCTTTTTTTCTCTCTTTTACATATTGCACGGTCTACGATGAGAGTCGTCAGTATATCTCTTCTGTTCATCTAAGGACTTTAATTGGACTCCACACTGTATGGTTTGGATTTGATTGACATTTTATCATTATTTTTGGCGCCGGTAATCTCTTTTTTTCCCATAGATCTTCTGCCTGATGCCGTCCTTCCCAGGGGTCATTCTTATCCGCTGTCCCTTCCAGAGACTAAAGCCATGTCAGATTACATTCAGGAGAACCTTAAGAAAGGATTCATCAGAAAATCTTCTTCATTGGCTGGGGCAGGATTTTTCTTTGTCAAAAAGAAGGATGGTACCCTACGTCCGTGCATCGAGTATCGGGGGTTAAACAAAATTACCATAAAAAAACAATTTTCATTACCACTAATATCCGAGTTATTCGACCGTCTCCAAGGATCTTCCATCTTCACCAAATTGGACCTTCAGGGTGCTTATAATCTGGTACGGATCCATCAGGGCGACGAATGGAAGACGGCCTTCAACACCCGGGACGGCCATTATGAATATCTAGTTATGCCATTCAGCTTAAAGTTTATCTCGATGACATTTTGATTTTCTCTAAATCTCTTTCAGAACACATTGAACAAGTCAAGCAGGTGTACTACTAAGTCTCTGTCAGAACCACCTCTATGCCAAATTGAAAAAATGTCACTTCCATCAAACTTCTACCACATTCCTAGGATACATCAATTCTGATTCTGGTTTCTCCATGGACCCCTTCAAATTGAAAGCCATTGTGGATTGGCCACTCCCCACTTCTCTCAAGGGTATTCAAAGGTTTCTGGGTTTTACCAATTATTATAGGAGATTTATTCATAATTTTTCGTCCATTGTCGCTCTGATCACTGCCCTCACCAAGAAAGGAGCTGATGTTGTGTCTTGGCCTCTCGCAGCTACTCAGGCCTTCAACTTCTTGAAGAAATCCTTTGTGTTCGCACCGGTCCTGATCCATCCCAATCCTAAACTCCCGTTCACATTGGAGGTGGATGCATCCAACATCGGAGCCAGTGCCATTCTGTCTCAAAGAAGGTCACCCTCGGCCAACCTGCACCCTTGTGCATTCTTTTTGAAAAAATTCTACCCAGCACAACAGAACTACGATGTGGGTAACAGAGAGTTATTAGCTATTAAACTCGTATTGGAGAAATGGTGGCATCTATTGGAGGATGCGGAGAGTCCAATCATGATTTAACAGATCACAAGAATCTCATGTATCTAGAGAGTGCTCAACGTCTGGGGGCTCGTCAGGCCCACTGGTCCCTTTTTTCCCCTTGTTTTAACTACATAATTTCTTTTATACCCGGTTAAAAAAAACTAAAAGCGGATTCTCTATCCTGTCAGTTTCTAGTCGAGGACAAGACCGAAGCCAGATCGGAGACCATTCTTCCCTCTAAATGTATAATTTCTGCAAACACGTTTGATGTACTAGACAACATTCTTTGAGATCAGACCTATATTCTGGAGGGTCTGTCTTTTTGCTGCACCAACCTTCTGCCAGAAGATCCTGGAGTGGGGTCACTCTTCCAAGACTGCCAGACATCCTGGCTCCAAGAGTACTTCCGATCTGATCGAACAGACATTTTGGTGGCCCAACATGTAAAGAGATGTTAAGGATTTCGTCAAGGCATGCACCACATGTGCTCGAAACAAAGTTCCCTGCAGTAAACCTCAGGGACTCTTATTTCCACTTTCCATCCCAGATTGCCGGTTTCCAGGGGTATTAACACAGTCTTGGTGGTCATTGATCGCTTCTCGAAGCAGGCACATTTCGTCCCACTTAAGGGTCTACTGGATTCTTCCACATTAGCAGATGTTTTCACTAAGGAAATCTTCCGTCTCCACGGGTTCCCCTTGACCATCGTCTCTGATAGGGGTTCTCAATTTGTATCCAAGTTCTGGCAGGCGTTTTCTAAAAAGCTAGGTAAATCACTGCACTTCTCCTCTGGGTATCACCCCCAGATGAACGGCCACACGGAGAAGACCAACCAGTCATTAGAGCAGTATCTGCGCTGCTTCATTGCCAACACCCAAGATGATTGGACGGATCTGCTCCCCGGGCAGAGTTCGCCCATAATTCCTTATGGAATGAGTCTACTCAGAACTCCCCCTTCATCATAACTATGGATTCCACCCCGAATGGCTACCCATCTCTTCTTCCTCCTCTGGGGTTCCAGCAGCAGACAACAGGATCCAAGTCCTACAGTCTTCATGGAAGAAGACTCAAGGAAACCGTAGGAAGGCTTCTTCAAGACAGAAGATTCAAGTGAACCGCCAATGTCGCAAAACTCCAGAGTTGAGACCAGGAGACAAGGTATAGCTTTTCTCTAGGAACATACACCTGAAAGTCCCCACGCTCAAGCTGGCCCCATGATATTTGGGCCCCTTTTCCAATTGTGGAGAAGATTAATCCTGTGGTTTACCGTTTACTACTTCCACCATCCATGAAAATACCATCCGTGTTCCATGTGTCCTTACTGAAATCTGCATACAGCAGTTCCTGTTTTCCGGATCCATCCCTTGCACCACCAGCCCCACAACTCATAAAGGGGCAGCAGGAGTATGAAATCCAGTCTATCATAGATTAGATTATCAGAGGTCTCCCTTGAAGGGGGGGGGGGGTACTGTGAGTATTATGGACGCATGCCTACCCCGCGCTTCCTCTCGCGTAGTTCCGTGCATGCGCAGGGCACCTTCAGCCCGTACTCATTTTTTGACATGCACAGCGCGAATTGGTGATGTCATCTGACACCGCAGAGGTAGGCTATGCCTTTGGATCACGCCACACGCTCCCAGTGCGCAGCGCGCATGTGACACGTTTGCCACGCCCCAAGCTCTGTGGCAACAACAATCATCAGCTGATACAAGCAGCTGCACCTGATCATTGGTTCCAGCCTATCACAAGCTTCCGTGGAGGCTGCACCTCCGCTCCACCCCCCATGGGGATTGGCTAATCAAGCCTATATATGCTCATCTGTGCCATAGGCACTTTGGCTGAGCATAGATTGTGTTACTCTGTGTTTGCCTCTGCTCATCCTGCCTTGTCCCTGTCCTGTTGCCTTGCTTCCTAGATTTACCACTTGTGTACTGACCCGGCATGCCTTTGACCATCCGCTTATCTAGAATTTTGAACTTGGATGCCTTTGACCCTCCACTCTTCTCATACCTGACCATCGCTTTGCACCTCGACGATCCTCCTCTCTCCAACCCTGACCTTGGCTAAGGTACCCTCTACACTCCGGACCTGTCCAACTCTGACCTCGGCAAGTATTACGACTACACTGACTTCTCCGCCCCAGACCCGGCTACCAAGACTATCCTACACTCCGAACGTGGCCCCTGTGCCTGTGGCTGGTGTTTATTGTTATTTCCAATTCAGTACCGGGCTCTCGCCTAGTTTGTGTGAGCACAGTGTGACAGATGTCAACACTAAACTACGTATGTTTCATACTTTGCTTCATTAGGGGCGTGGTTTAATCTGTGTGATTGCTGTTAATTTATATATGAAATATGATGTGGCGTTATATCAAAGATAGAAAGAAAACAGAAAAAATGTAAACAAACACAGGTTATTATATACAATATATACATCAGGGATCAGATACACAAATATAATTAGTCCATCAGACTATCAAATTCTATCAGCTGGCATATACTGTAAATCATACACATACAGGGCTATGCACTTAGCAGTGATAAGTCATTTTAAGAGCGCAAACTGCTTTTAGAACGTGATATTGCGCTCAGCGTGATTCACAGAGCAGTGATAACAGGGACTTTGCGCTCTTGAACAGGCTTTTTTCAAGAAATATTTCTAAGTCCCACAAATGCGCTGATTTCTGCCAGTCTGCATGATTCTCAAAGCTACGACAAGTGATCGTGCTTTAAAAATGCACCGAAAAAAGCACGCCAGCTAAAGGCAGGTGAAAAAAGGAGCAAGACTTAGAAAAATTTCTCTGTTTACCTTTTTGCAGGCACACCATCCATACAACAGGCAGGCGGGTGTCCCCGTCTGACCCCGCGGGTGTCACCGGGTGATCCCTGCTGGAGTCCGGGGGTCCCCGCGGGCGTCCCGGGGTCCATGCAAGTGTCCCCAGGCATCCCGGGGTCCCCGTGGGTGTCCGCAAGCCTGCGATACCAAAGGTGTGCCCCCAAAAAATAAACAATATTTGTAAATATATAAACCCCCCTCCCCCTGCCCCCTAACATATACACTACAGTAATGGGCAAAATTACTATTATCCACATATGGATAATAGTGCATTTGCCCATTTAAAATACATTAATCACAATAAATACAGTAAATACATATTGCACTTACCTTTTCCAGGCACCCACGAGGAAGGCCGTCTTCATCCTCATCCTGCCCATATCCCCCACCGGTGCTACAAAACATACACAAGAATAAAAAGAGCCAATGTAATGTCCCCTAACCCCTTAATCACCTTAGCAGTCATTAACCGCTATAGTCATTAAGGCGTTAACCCACCCTCAACCACCACTCGGGAGGCCTAAACACCCTCCCCCACTACTCACCCCATGAGGCCTAACCACCCTCACCCACTACCCACCGGGTGGCCTAACACCCTGGCTTGAGGACAATACCCCCTTCCCCCACCCCTGATACCCACAATAAACATCACTATATTAAATAAACAATACTGCTGCGGCACAGTTTATTCGAGCATTTGCCCGTTCTGTGCCGCAGCAGTAGCCTGGCGCGCGCCCGAGTGTGACGGGCGCACGCCGAAGCAGCGGAAGAGCGCCCTCCGATCGGGGCGCTCTCCCTACCGCTGCCGGGTCCGCCGGGTCCCCCGGAACCCCCTGCCGCTGTCCCGCGATCGCGGGACTCCAGGGCTCCCTCGGGGAGACCCTGGACACGCGTGCAGGGGGCGCACGCTCCCGATGACGCGTGACCGCGCGTCTATGACGCGCGGCACGCCGAGGGGCGGCCACTAGCAAGCCGGGAGATTTCCCGGCTTGCGGTACCGACCACACTTCAATAAAGTGTGTCGGTAGTGTACATAACCCACCCACCCCCTGTGCCCCCCCATAAAGACATGATTTATTCTTTTACATACAGGGTTAATACCCCAGGCCCACGGGAGTCCCCGGTGGTCCTGGTGGGTGTCCACAGGCCCCACAGTGTACCAGTATTCCAGGGTCTGGAGGCCCACGGGTGATCCCCGCAAGGTGCCATGAGCCTCCAGGTGGTCCCTGCGAGTCTGGTATCTGGGGGTCCTCGGGGCAGCCCCACAGGTGTCTGAGGGTCATCGGGTGGTTCCCACAGAGGTCTGGGGCCCTCAGGTGGTCCTCGCAGGTGTCCGCCATGGGTCCACAGCCTGTTACCCGTGGGCGTCCGTGGGTCCTCAGGTGGTCTTCAGAGGTCCCCGCAGACCTAAGGAACCAACCCTATATGTAAAAAAAATACACCTGTCATATACATTTAAATAAATAAATACCCCCCCCAAACACATACAGTACAGTAATGTGCAAAATAACTATTATCCATTATTAAACACATAAAACAGCATCAATAAAGTAAATAAATAGAGTTCTACAACCTTCCCCTGGCAGTGTGATGGGCGTCCGGTCATCAGACGGCCTCCGTTGGCAAAAAAATACATAGCAAATACTTTTAAATGCCAGTTAACCCTTTAACCACCTTAGCGGTTAATTACCGTGAAAGTAATTAAGGGGTTAACCCACTCTGCCCCGATAACAACCCTTCACCCATTCATTTGTACAGTAGGTATAATATATATATATATATATATATATACTGTGTGTGTGTGTATATATATATATATATATATAAAGATATAAGAAAAAAAGCGCCAAATCCTAGTGCATTACTGTGCAAAAATCGATATATTTAATTCCCAAAATCTCAATAAAAATGAACTCACAAACATAAAACATTTAAAAGCATTGTATGAGTAATACTCATGCTCCTAGGACCAGGAAACGCTGCTTTGCTGCTGTAGTCCCTCCGTGACTCCACTGGAACAGAATGCTGCCTCCTGATTCTGAGAAATTGGCCCCTGGGGACTGATGAAACGTGTAGGGAAGGTGTGCAGTGGACTTTCCAACGCTTGCTATTGAACTGCTGACAATCTGTACCGGTCCGGTATCCTGGACGATTTCCGTGACGTCATCCGCTGGTCCGCGGCATCTACCGTCCCCGGTGGGAACTAAAGATCAACTGGTGGTGTATACCGGGTGAGAGACTATCGTGGAGCGCCTGATACGTCAGTTCCTGCAGGCAGTGAACAACGGAGGCAGCATTCTGTTCCAGTGGAGTCACGGAGGGACTACAGCAGCAAAGCAGCATTTCCTGGTCCTAGGAGCATGAGTATTACTCATACAATGCTTTTAAATGTTTTATGTTTGTGAGTTCATTTTTATTGAGATTTTGGGAATTAAATATATCGATTTTTGCACAGTAATGCACTAGGATTTGGCGCTTTTTTTCTTATATCTTTCTATGCAGGTGGAGGAAGTCGTTGTGCCCTTTTTAAAGAAGCTGCCTGTTGGTCCTAATAGTGCTACTGTCACTCCCCAATCATTGGACTTATTTGTTGGACTCTAGAGGACTATTTGCATTGTGCAGATTAAGGAAAGTTCACAGCACCACACAATTTTTTTGTTTAAATTGTATTTTTTAGTTTCTTTTATTAGACATCTATTATGCACTATTGGTATATTAATTAATCTCATTATTTAAGGATATATTGTATTATTTATCATCATATCAATTCATTAATATTGTGTTTATATATTTATAATCTACTAGCAGTCTATTAATAGATATCCTATATTTCTGGCTATTCATACACGAGCGCAGACCTTCATTGTATATATATATATATATATATATATATATATATATATATATGAATAATATTTATATATAGGGGCTCCTAACACAAAAAAATCCGCAGCACTCACCAATTCAAAAGATTAAATTTAATGAAGCAACACAAGCATCAGGGGGTAACCATAGGAAAAAGAAGCAACATTTAGGACCTCACGATCCGTTCTCAAGCACCCCCGTGAGGTTCGAAACGTTGCTTCTTTTGCCTGTGGTTACCCCCTGATGCTTATGTTGCTTCATTAAATTTAATCTTTTGAATTGGTGAGTGATGCGGATTTTTTGTGTTTGGAGCCTCTCTATTTCTGCTGCTGGATGGTGATCCTGGCTGCACCGCGAGCACCACGACTGACCACATAAGTTGATTTCTTTTTTATTTCCCCTGTTGTGTGCTCTGAACATTTTTGATAGTTTATTTATATATATATATATATATATAACACCAATATACAAATAAATGGTTAAAGATTACACAAAAATGCTGAAATAAAAACATGAAATATCAATCTCAAAA
Source organism: Ascaphus truei (assembly GCF_040206685.1). Lineage (NCBI taxonomy): Eukaryota > Metazoa > Chordata > Amphibia > Anura > Ascaphidae > Ascaphus > Ascaphus truei. The sequence continues at coordinate 278,558,454 of NC_134484.1, read as the reverse complement.
ACAGCACATTGCATCAGAAAATTAAACCAGCAGCACATTGCAAAATATATTATATCTCCTCTCCCAACAAAACAGCACCTAGTCAAATAAATATATACCAAATGGCAATCAAACAATTGCATTTTAGGGTGTACATGATGCAATTAATCTGTGCATCATGTAACACTATGACAAATCAATGTTCAAAATAAAATTATTTCGCGGTTATTTACCGCTAAGGTGATTAAGGGGTAAACTGGCATTTCAACGTATTTGCTATGTATTTTTATGCCAACAGAGGCCGTTTGATGACCGGACGCCCATGACATTCAGGGGTAAATAGAACTCTGGTGACAACCTGAGGGTCCACGGACGCCCACAGGTACCAGGCTGCAGACACACGGGGGACACCTGCGGGGGAGAACCGGGGGCCCTACAGCTGTGGGGGCCCCGTGGACCCATAGGGACCACCCGAGGGCCCCAGACCCCATGGAAACCCCCTGAGGACCCTCAGACACCTGTGCGACTGACCCGGGGACCTCTAGTCACCCGCCGGGCCCACCCGTGGAGACCCTATTTAGGGCCCAAGGTGCCTGGCGGGGACCACCTGGTGGCCCACGGTGCCTGGTGGGGACCACCCATAGGCCTCCAGACCCTGGAATACTGGTACACTGTGGGGCCTGCTGGACACCCGCCAGGACCACCGGGGACTCTCGTGGGCCTGGGGTATTAACCCTGTATGTAAAAAAATAAATCCTGTATTTATAGGGGGGCACAAGGGGTGGGTGGGTTATGTACTGTTAATTAAATACAGTGATGTTTATTTTGGGTTGCGGGGGTGGGGGAAGGGGGTATTGTCCCCAAGCCAGGGTGGGTAGGCCCCCCGGTGGGTAGTTGGTGAGGGTGGTTAGACCTCAAGGAGTGGGTAGTGGGGGAGGGTTTTTAGGCCTCCCGAGTGGTGGTTGAGGGTGGGTTAACCCCTTAATGACTATAGCAGTTAATGACCGCTAAGGTGATTAAGGGGTTAGGGGGCATTACATTTACTCTTTTTATTCTTGTGTATGTTTTGTAGCACCGGAGGGGGACATGGGCAGGATGAGGATGAAGAAGGCCTTCATCATGGGTGCATGGAAAAGGTAAGTGCAATATGTATTTACTGTATTTATTGTGATTAATGTATTTTAAATGGGCAAATGCACTATTATCCATTTGTGGATAATAGTAATTTTGCCCATTACTGTAGTGTATATGTTAGGGGGGAGGGGTGTTTATATATTCACAAATATTGTTTATTTTTTGGGGGCATACCATTGGTACCGCAGGCCTGCGGACACGCGTGGGGACCCCGGGATGCCTGCGGGGACCCCCGGACTCCCGCGGACACCCCCAAACACCCACGGGGACCCCCGGAGTCCTGCTGGGATTACCCGATGACACCCATGGGGTAGGCCGTGGACACCCGCTGCCTTTTGAATGGATGGTGTGCCTGCAAAAAGGTAAACAAAGAAATTTTTCTACGTCCTGCTCCTTTTTTCACCTGCCTTGAGCTGAAGTGCTTTTTTCGGCACATTTTTAAAGCACGACTGACAGAAAGCAGTGCATTTAGCTGATCGTACGAGCTTTGGGGGACTTAGAAAAATTTCTTGAAAAATGCCTGTTTATGAAAGCAAAGTCCCTGTTATCACTGCTCTGTGAATCGCGCTGAGCGCAATATCACGTTCTAAAAGCACTTTGCGCTCTTAAAACGACATCACTGCATAGCCCCCATAGAGTATCCCATCTGATTATTAGCAGAGATATAGTGCGGGATTATACAGAAGTATACATAATCTGTTATAATAATGTTTAACTAGATCCTCAATAAATTGATAATTTTATATAAATCATAGAGCAAGTTCAAGTTCGACATCAAAATTTAACACCCCGTCATTTCAGTAATAAAAACTGTTCCATATTACCACCTCTCTTTCGCATTGATATTTTTGGATACCCCATGCTCTTTAGGCAGATGGTGAAGCATTATTTGTCTAGCTACAGTAGTTAGCTTTTTCCCATTCCCACTGTCTTTAACAGCATTTTTTATATGTTGTCATTTCCACCAAATAAGTAAATATGGGAAAGATGTTGATCAATGGAGTAATCCGATTGCCAATATTTGGAGCCAGGAAGGAATGTATTTCCCCCTTATGACATATCATTAGATGATATTTCACTGTTTTTTTTTTGTTTGACTTCCTCTCGATCAATATACTGTAAGTACAAATATAGGATAAAATATCTGTCATCTAAATTTAGTATAGGTTGAACTTGATGATGTATGTCTTTTTCAACCTCATCTACTATGTACTGTAACTATTATATGTAATATTATATTAAGCCGCATGGGCAGTCTAGTCCATAGACATCTCCCATGGATAGGCAGTGGATATATCCTTTTACATAATATTGCTGGCATGCCGTGTTATCCCAATTTTGTTTATTTTTTTTTTAATTCATGTGCATGCCTTACAATTAAGTATGGGAGGGATCCATTAATTTTGCTCGATCATCCAAAATATCTCAGCCACAATAGAATATGCTTTGTAAGCTTAGTCATTGAATCATTCCCCTGCTCCCACCATCCAAGAAATAAATTAACAAAGGATGGGGAACAAGTCAGCGTGTCTTACCCAATCGCCTCTAACTTGCAAGAACAGCTTGTTGTCAAAAAGAACATAATTATGTGTTAAAATAAATTCTAGTAAGCATATAATCAGATAACATTTATCCCAAGGTATTCTGTCCGGCATGCAGGGCTGCTGACAGGGGGGGGGGCAGGGGGCAGCTGGTACTGCTGTCCCAGGACCTGCTAGTCAAGGTGTCACGGGAGACCAAGACTTATACACAAATTAATACTGGGATTCTGCACTGAGCACACAAGTTGAGTAAAATAAATTGTAATTTATTTATTTTCAGACAGATACACAAATCTTCAAAGTATAGACTTAAAAAAACACTTACTGGGATGGGGGAACTAAATCAATTGTCCTTGTAATGAAACAAAATCTCTGGGCACCCCTGCACGCATGCAAGTGGGTGCGCACAATGATCCGTGTAGCAGTTCCTGGCTAGGGGCACAAGTTGCCACACCTATATTTCTGCAAAAGGTAAAAGTTTGTTCAGTCCTTACAGGGTTCGTTCGGGAATCCTTAGCTCTAACGAATTCCAGAAGAGGTGGATGATGCTTGGTTACGATATTATTAACCCCTCACACTCCGGAACCACTGACGCTGGAACTTGGTCAAATCATTGTTAAATCAGAAGACTCTGACTGGGACTGTCCAGCAGGCATTTTTATAGGGTTCGTGGTCCTATTCCCAACCTGCACAGCCAATCCCGCTCATGTGAACATTTCTCCCACCTATCCCCGACTTGCCAGTAGTCTGAAGAATGGGAAGAATTTGCATCCTTTTTTGCACGGAGCAGGCGCTAACTTCACACCTAGGCTCCTTAACATACCGGAACCCTTCCCTTACCTGGCGACACTGAGTCTGGGGTTTGGCCACCAAGTGTGAAGTACCCATACTTTACACCGGTATCTGGCACTCACAATATCCCGGCCATTCTAACACATAGGATTGCTGAGGCTTTTCAACTTCTCATAGACATTGAGGTGTCCACTTTGCAGGGTGTCTTTGAAGTACGGAGTTGAGAAATCCCTCAGTTCATTCACCCTTAACATATTTGCATGCTAAAGGGATTTTTCCAGGGCTTAAAGAAAAGGTTTTCCTGTCTTCACATTTAAAACCAACAGTGTAACACAGTTTATTAATAAAGTAAATTCTGCTTATGCCACTACTATAAACTTTATACAGTATGTGTGTGTATGGGTTCTTTATTCCTAGCTGCACTCCAAAAATTAGAGTACAGGCATACCCCTCATTAACATACGCAATGGGACCGGAGCATGTATGTAAAGCGAAAATGTACTTAAAGTGAAACACTACTTTTTTCCCCACTTCTTGATGCATGTACTGTACTGCAATTGTCATATACTGCTGCGGCACAGTTTATTCGAGCATTTGCCCAATCTGTGCCGCAGCAGTAGCCTGGCGCGCGCCCGAGTGTGACGGGCGCGCGCCGAAGCAGCGGAGGAGCGCCCTCCGATCGGGGCGCTCTCCCTCCCGCTGCCGGGTCCGCCGGGTCCCCCGGAACCCCCTGCCGCCGTCCCGCAGATCGCGGGACACCAGGGCTCCCTCGGGGAGCCCTGGACGCGCGTGCAGGGGGCGCAGGCTCCCGAAGACGCGTGACCGCGCGTCTATGACGCGCGGCACGCCGAGGGGCGGCCACTAGCAAGCCGGGAAATCTCCCGGCTTGCGGATCTGGCCGCACTGCGATAAAGTGTGTCGCCAGTGTACGTGCATAACTGATGTAAATAACACATGTGTAACAGGCTCTATAGTCTCCCCGCTTGCGCACAGCTTCAGTACAGGTAAGGAGCCGGTATTGCTTTTCAGGACGTGCTGACAGGCGCATGCGCAAGCTGCCGTTTGCTTATTGGGCGATATGTCCTTACTCGCGAGTGTACTTAAAGTGAGTGTCCTCAAACCAGGGTATGCCAGTACTAGCTCAATCCTCTCGCGAGTTAGTTTATTTAATTGAACGGGCTATGATGTGGTCTGCGGTTTCACCTACTTCTCACGTCAATTTACTTTCCCCTTTCAAGTTATGAAGCTAACAATGTAACAGATACATTTTGACAGAAAGCACTTCAGCTAGACCGCAAACCACTTATTCAATTGACCTTTGCGGTTGAGAGGTCTTGCGCTTAGAAATTGATAACTATGTTTCAGAACGGCCACCCATACACAGCCACGCTTCTTCAATCAGCGCTTGGTTTAGCGCTCGCAGCTCCCCCTTGTGTCGCAAAACCAATTGGCACAGATCACATACAATTCTATTACTGTAGCTAGGAATTAAGCTGCAAAATGGGGACAATAAAGATGATGTAGGGGAAAACATATCAGTGTGGTGCACATACAGTTAACCCCTTCAGTTCCAATGCGATTTAGGGTTAAACAGCCGGGTATAATGCCTTTATTAATGGCCTGACTAATCCCTCTATCACCACACCTCCCCAACTCAAAGCACAGGCTCTGCCCCGACCACCTCGTCTGGTGGTTGGGCAAGCCTGGCAGCTCTTGAGGTTGTCAGTTCATGAGGACTGTCCTGGCGGGAAAGGCCATTGGCATTGCCATGCTCACTGCCTTTCTTGTGCTGGATGGTGAAATCAAATTCCTGCAAAGCAAGACTCCAGCGCAAGAGCTTGACATTTTCCCCCGTCACCCTCTGCAACCATCTTAACGGGTTTTGGTCCGTGATCACTGTGAAGGGTCTGCCATAGAGATAGGGCTGAATTTTTCTCAGAGCCCCAACATTGGCCTTGCACTCTTTTTCAATGGTTTCATAAGCCACCTCTCTGGGCAGCAGCTTGCGGCTCAGATATTCCACTGGGTGTTCACTGCCCTCCTCCCCCACCTGGCTGAGTACAGCACCAATGCCATAGTCCAAGGCATCAGTCTGCACAAAAAACTTTTTGGAGTAATCTGGGGCAACGAGGATGGGGGCACTGGCAAGTGCAGTCTTTAGTGCCTTGAAGAGTAAGTGGGAGTAGGAGACAGCACAGCAGCACTGCTCATAGATTATCCAGAATCCACATGTAAGTAGTATATAAATTCCCAAACAACATCAAATAATTTGCATGGTCCCACAAAGTCACAATAAACATGGATAAAAATGCCCACTCAATAGCCTCTTGCAGGAGATATATCTTATATGAGGTGACGAATGAAAACATCAGTAAAACTGCAAACCACAATACCCTATCGTGAAAGGCATATTGGGAATAAAAAGCAGCATAGACTCTCAATCCATAGATATGTAAGAAAATGACTTACTGTTTGACTGTGGGATGCTGGATACTGACAGCGTGCTCCTACCGAGGTTGAAAGCAGAGAAATGGATGTGTGAGGCAGTGCAGCTGCCTTGGGGAAAAACATGCAGACCGGGACTCTTCAAAATAAGTACAAAACTATTTTAATGGCAGATCACAGCAAAAAATCCACTCTTAACGCGTTTCACACGACAGACTGCGCTTTATCAAAGAGTTCAATCAAGAGCTTTATCAAGAGCTTTGATAAAGCGCGGTCTGTTGCGTGAAACGCGTAAGAGTGGATTTTTTGCTGTGATGTGCCATTAAAATAGTTTTTACTGATTTTGAGGAGTCCCGGTCTTCATGTTTTCCCCCAAGGCAGCTTCACCGCCTCACACATCCATTTAAGTGCCTGGAAGGAAGATTCACCGGCTGGAGACTAGACAACCAGCACAGACAGTCGCTTTTGGGTCAAGTCAGTCAGGGTTTTTGCTACAGCACTGTACTGAGGGACAAACTTTCTGTAGTAGCCTGCGGTGCCTAAGAAAGCCATAACCTGCTTCTTGATCTTGGGAATGGGCCACTGCACTTTTGCTTCCACCTTGGCTGGCTCTGGCTTGAGGTGCCCGCCACCCACCCTATGCCCTAGGTACAGTACTTCTGCTATCCCTACTAAGCACTTGGTGGGTTTCAAGGTGAGTCCCGCTTCCCTAATTCTGGCTAGCATCACAGCTACATGCACTAAATGTGAGTCCCACGAATTACTTAATATAGCAATATCGTCCAGGTATGCCCTTGCAAACCGCTGCATGCCCTCCAGTAACGGATTGACCAGGCATTGGAAGGTAGCCGGTGCATTCTTCATCTTGAATGGCATCCCTAAGAATTCATAGATGCCACTCGGGGTAATGAATGTCGACTTCTCCCTAGCCTCCTGGGTCAAGGGAATCTGCCAGTAACCTTTGCTGAGATCCATGGTGGTCAGATACTTTGCCCCCGCGAGTTCATAAAGTAAATCGTCCATACGGGACATGGGATAAGCATCTGATACCGTCCCTGTGTTGAGCTGTCGGTAGTCCACACAGAACCAGGTGGTCCCATCCTTCTTAGGTACCAGGACTACCGGACTAGCCGAAGGGCTCTGGGATGGTACAATTACCCCTAGGGCCAGCATCTCTTCTACCTCCCTCTCTATACTGCCCTTAACCTCTGCTGATACCCAATAGGCATGCTTATGCAGAGGGCGCAGGTCACACGTGAGCACTGGGTGATCTGTGATATGGGTCCTCCCCGGCTTATCCATGAACAGAGCCCTATACTGACCTAGCGTAGCACTGGCTTCTGCTCACTGCCTGACACTCAACTGGGACCCTATCTCCACCTGCTCTAAAGTACTCGTCTGCCTAGCCTCCCCCAAGAGATCTGGCAGAGCACTGCCCACCTGATCTCCCATCAGTGGGCTACAAAAGGCCAGCACCGATGCCACACTAGGGGCTATGTACTCCTTCAACATATTGATGTGGTACGTCTTATTTCTCCCTGCCTCAGCATCTACTGAACAACACAGTTGCAATCATTCATCTTTCGGAGCACCAGATACGGTCCCAACCAGGCAGCCATCAATTTGTTCTCCCTAGTGGGTTTGAGAACAAGTACTTGCTGTCCTGGGATGAATTCTCTGCTACGGGCATTCTGATCATACCAAGTCTTCTGTTTGGTCTGAGCAGCCCTAAGGTTGTCCTGTGCCAACCCCATGAGCATCTCTAGCCGGTCCTTGAAGCACAGAAGCATCAGTATTGGTAGTCTCCCCTTCCCATCCCTCATGGAATAGATCCAGAGGTCCCCGTACCCTGTGACCATATAGCAGCTCAAAGGGAGAAAAGCCTGCAGATTCTTGTGGTACCCCTCGGTATGCAAACAGCAAATGCTGCAGGTGAATCTCCCAGTCTTTGCCCTCTGCCTCTATAAATGTTTGAAGCATCTGCTTCAGGGTATCGTTGAACCTCTCACACAGTCATTGGTTTGGGGGTGGTACGGGGTCGTGCGCTGGTGCTTCACCCCGCACGAATCTGAGAGACACTGTAACCATTCCGACATGTATTGTGACCCTTGATCGATGTGGCGAGGGAAGCGTTACCCAGGTTTATAATAAAGGTCAAGCCCACTTGGTTACCCCTGATCGTGTTTTGGGGTTCTAGGGGGTCAGCTCTTGAGCCCGGGTATTGTGTATGCATTACTGTGACTGTGTGCAAAATATGAGACAATTGCCGTTTTTTGTGTTTTACGTTTCCAGAGGTGCTGGGACCAGGAGATGTTAAGGAGGTAAGTTTCAGGGTGGGTTTGACAGAGAAACTGGTTGCAGAATGTTGCTATGTATCTGGGTGCCAGAGTTACAGGATTCCCCAATGGTGTACCCAGGAATCAGGTAAGATTCTGGGATAGTGATACTAAGAGCAAAAAAGTCCCAGGCGCAGGCCCTGATACTATACCAGTCCAATGTTGAAAAACAGTCCTTAGAATTGGAGTATGTGAAAAAAGTCTCTTATTGCTGCAGGAAACTTGGCTATGTAGTTTTCACTCTAAATCCATGCTGTATGAAAACAGAGAAAACAAAAAGACCATTGGGCAGCACACAAAAAGCCGTGGGCAACCCTCACCCCCTGCTAACTACTTACAATAATGTAGTAATCAGCATTCATTGATTGTTATCTTTGGGTCTTGCTTGTTCCTCTGATTGGAATCCTCGGGCTTATTGGGCTCCTGCCAGTCTCAGGAAAGAGGAAAACAAAACACAAAAATGGTGTAGCACTCCTCAACTACAAGGGACCCTCACCCGAAGCCAACTACTTACAGAATGAAAGGAGTCATTAATCCTTGAAAGGTATCTTTGCACCAGGGATCCAATCATCACGAATAGATCCTCCTCCGTTGGTCTCCAATGATGTTGTGGGGGATGAAAGCGCGTGGTACTAAGTGCCGTCTGCAGCTTGGATACGAGGAGAGGGAAGATAGGTACGGGGGACAACCCTCGGCGTTGCTGAGTGAGGTTGGGTCTGCTGATCCTTCCAGATCAATGGTTGCTCCTCCACGTGCAGAGTCCACCCTTGATGACGTCACTCGCGCGCCGATCTCCTTTCTTCCAGACCTCCTCCAAACCGCAGGCTCACTGAGTGCATGCTACTAAGCTCCACCCTACGCGTTTCATGACTGTGATGTCACTTCGTCAGGGGTGTGGAGCTTGTGAAAGCGTGTGAATACATATAGCCTGCTAAATTAACCCCAGCCTGCCCTTGACTGACCTGGGAGGCATAATACACAACAGATGCTGAAAGCCCTAAAAGGGCCAGAACCGATCTATTTGTTAAAACTCAAACCCTTTAAAAGGATGCGAATGGCACATATGGTCACATACAAGCATGCTTAAGAGGGAATTGACACAATTTTGCTGCTACTTACACAAATTACCCACACATTGGAAATAATCTTGTCATGCAGTAGCAGTGCTAAAAGAGGGTAATCTCTAAAAATAAAAACAATTGTACCCTAAATAGAATGAATACTAGACTGTGGCTGGCAGTTATAACAGTCTAGCCCATCTATCAGGCATCTTTGAGAAATTATGCCAAATCAAATTCAATATTCAGCCCAGAGGATGCCAGTGTGCGGAAGGTGTAGATCCAGTAACTCTCACACATTGAGATACTTTTGATCCTATCACCCTTCCTCCAACTGAATTTTGGACAATCTATACCCTTGCACACTGCGTGTCTCCAGACGACGTTTGATGTTATAGATGTGCTCCGCCAGTCTCCTCTTCAATGGTCTACCTGTCCGGCCCACATATTGTAGGCCGCATGGACATTCTATCAGGTAGACTGTGAAGGCACTTTTGCAGTTAATAAATTTTTTTATAGCATACAGCCGCGGCCGCTTTTATTTTAACACTTCTCGGTAATTTTGTGGTGGCTTTTTCAGATTGCCACGCGCTTCACCGCGTTCATGCCACATTCATGCCGTATTCATGCTGCATTCATGGCGGCCGTCACACGCGGTTGATCTGTTTAATGATAATGGTTCGGATTTAATTGGGGGCAATTCTTCACGTATCCACCAGATGGCAGATATTTATGAATTTTAATGAATTCTAATGTGTACACTACAGTACTGTAAATGTGCTTCAGTAATGTTTTGACTTGCAGGTGTTTAAAAAATACCACAGTGGTCCATTGTGAATTGACCTTGGTACTGAAGAAGTTACAGTACTGTATCAATTTAGGCGTTTCATATTAAAAACTAAATACACAGTGCCTGGTGTTCTACAGTATTGTTCAGAGTTCCGAGATGAGTACACCGCCGCAGTACATGTTAAAAAAGCCTGACTTAACATACGCGTATTTAATATGGTCCGCAATTAATGCAGCAGATATAAGATGGCCACAGTTGGTCAAATTTATCAATATTTTATCGAAAATTATGACTTTTACAAATTTTCACCAGATGCTCGTGGTTGATGTAAATCATGGAGACTTCAAAAGGCGAAAGGTCATGGTAAAACCAACTAAGAATCGTCAGTCCCAGGCAAGCAATGTGCCAGCGCCAGCGCCTGCATCAGCTTTCAATAACGGTCCGACCGTCAGTGAAAACCTGGTGACCGGCAACCCTTGCTGACTGTCCCCGCCTGGATACCTGCATCCTGAGCCTGATTTCATGTACAGATTCCAGCAAGCTTGCATATACCAAAAAGATTTCCAGCTTCATCAGCTGTCAACTACAGGTGTAGCAGGCCCACTGTCACCTGTCAACTACGTGTATAATCAAGAATACAGGACTGGTGGCAGTGGCTCTGCACCAACCGATTGGCAAAGTCTATGGTGAGTATGGCTAACGTATTTTATTCTTTTTTTGAAATATCAATATCAATGCAATCAAGCGATTCTCTTTTAAGCAATCACTTTGCTTATGGTTATTTAGTTCTATTATTTTAGTCACAATTCGCGAAAATGTAGTCCAGCAATATCATTGGCTGGGCAGCTTCTAAAGTAGATACTGAACAATTGGTGGACAGCTAGGGTCATGCGCCTACTGCATGTCTCATTGGGACCGTGTTGAAACGCATATGCGTGTCATCACATCTAGGCGCATGCATATATGTGAACAAGAGACGCTCCCCGAGAAAATTATTGTTGGGACTGACCGAGGGTACTGTGGGGACTGACAGTGGGAATTTCTTCAGGGGATGACTAATTTCAACCAACCATTATAGTAATACTTTTATTTTTCTTCTTTTGTAAAGAAACGTTGTCATCAGGCGGAGAACGTCAAATGGAGGGATTTCGATGAATAATGACGCTTTTTGTAACGATGCTTGCACATTGCTGAATCTGGTTTCAAATTTCACGTACCGGAGGCAACAATCTAGTGGCAGTGCCATTTTTATGGATTAGGATAGAATAACTGTGAGCTTTATAGAAAAACTGAAACAGTATGCTGTTTTTTTCATACAGTTTACCATACTTTTTTACATACTGTACTGTATAATAAACCCCAAAAATAAAAAGTATGCATTTATTCTACATGTATTACAGTATGTGTATTCTATACACGTACAATACTGTATGTATTGTTTTAATACTGTTGTAATGTGCATGCCTACAGTATACAGTACAGTACTGTACAGAATGCCTCATGGAAACTTGTTGAAACACAAAATTCTTGTGTTTACTACTGTACATTAATTAACCAACCATTACTTATTGTACAGTACTGTATGTTTAGAAACTCTGTATTTTGTTATAAAAGGAGACACAATGAAACAATTTAAAACAATCAACATTTTTTTTTATTGGAGTATAGTAAGTCAAAACATTCACAGGTGTATGGTGTAAGTAAAAACATTTATTTATTAATACAATTTAAAACAATCAACATTTTTTTATTGGTGGAGTACAGTAAGTCAAAACATTTACAGGTATATGGTGTAAGTAAAAACATTTATTTATTCATACAATTTAAAACAATCAACATTTTTTTTTTGGTGGAGTACTGTAAGTCAAAATGAATCAACATTTGAACAGACGAGCAATCACGCAGCGAATTCGATCCCCACCAGTCTGTCCTTCCAGGGACGATGCCTTGTATGCTGCAAAATGCCATTTATGGAGTCTCTCATGATTTTCATTAAATGATCTGTAATGGAATTATAGCGCTGCAATTTTTGATGCGATTCCCTTCGTAATTTACATTGTGAGCCCACCCGCAGTACAACTCGTAGCTCATGTGGTGCTTGAAAATGTACATGGCATGTTTCTGGGCTATACCACCACTTGCAAACCTATACTTCTCCCTGAGTTGCTAGGACAGGTCGCGCAAGATGATGTCGGGCACCGTCTCAATGCAAGCATGTGTGGGTGTTCTTCTGGGAGCGGGTGTGCTTCTGGGAGTGGGTGTGCTTGTGGCAGCGGGTGAGGGTAGGTGGTCTGGGAGGATGCTTTCCTCCTGTCTTAATCGCCTTGTCTGTGTTGTCTCCTGGTGTGGTCTTGACGGTGTTGTCATGTCATCCTCGTCAACGGCATACATGAACACATATTCTTCTGATGGAGGGGGTGTGCTTGGTGATGGAAGGTTGAAGGTCCCATCCATCCTATCCATGCCACCCTCCTGCTCCTGTGTCCGACATACAGGGACAGGAACTCCAAGCAAATTATGTATCCCCGCTATGTCAGTCCCTATCTTCTCCATGCGCATATCCATCTTCTCCATCTGCTTATCCATCTTCTCCATCCGTTGATCAATATTTACATGGTCTCTAAAAGAAGATCTATATTTACCAGCATAGTGTTCTCAGGACTATAGACACTTAACCCATTCAGCATGCAGTCTAACAAGCTGGATCTTGTTCATGTGGTGCTGTGGACATGTGAGTGGATGGATGCTGGAGCGGATTAGATAGGGGTTCCCTGGAGAGAAGTGGCAGCATGGAGTGCAGGAGAAGGTGTCCTGGGGGTTCCATGGAGAGAAGCTGCAGCGTCGTTGAGGAATGCAGGAGAAGGTGAAACGTGGGTTCCCGGGAGAGCAGCGGCTGTGTGGTGTGCAGGAGAAGGTATACTGGGGGTTCCATGGAGAGAAGCGGCAGCGTTGTCGAGGAGTGTAGGAGAAGGTGAAATGTGGGTTCCCGGGAGATCAGCGGCAGCGTCGATGGGTGGCTCCCATATGTTTTGCTTTAATGATATATCAGCCAATTTCTTCTTGACATAATAAGGCTTCTTAAAAAGCCTTAGCCTTTGAAGTCATCAGAAGGTTTTCTGTATTAGCCTTGGCCTTTTGCTTTGGCTTTGGCTTGGAAAAGGCTCCCACCTTTCGCTTAATTGGCATGGCAGGCACGGCAGAAGAGAGTGGGTTCCTGCGTCTGAAGAATCGGGGTTCATCCATGGATGCAGATGGTATAAAGCACAATGCAGTAACTGGACAAGAGCAAGTTCAGATGCAGATCAGAGTGTGGTGGGCTATGCAATTTGAGTCACCTTTTATACACTGTGTCCCTATTGTGATTGAGGTGCAGGTGTTAAAAGTGGGCGTACTGTAATGAGACCCAGTTAAGTATAAATACACCATCCATTTTGATGATTCACTGCACATTGAATACACATCGACTCAACATCGAATATACATTCTTGTGCTTATATTTCTTTCTACACGCAGCGATGCCTGTTAAAAAGATTTCTAAGGATCTCAGCATGAGAACAAAAAGGATATGTACACGAGAGGACAACGAATTTCAGATATTCAACGCTGGTTAAGTACTTCTGGCCTCATTGTACCAGCAGCCACAGTGAGCTATCATGCCTACGGTAAGACCAAAAAATTCAAGAAGGCACTAACTGTAACTATGGCGTAAGTAAAGTATTTTGAATATGTTTTCTTTACCGTGCAGTACTGCAATAGCACTTTTATTGCTTAGATGGCTTTTTGTTTTTAACAGAACCATTTTCCTAGCAATTATTAGATATACTGTAGTGTACAATTTGTTTTGTGTTGCACCTCCTTCCTCAATTATCATAATTACATTCTTACATTCTTATAATCAATTCTATTTCTACAGTATTTCAAAGTAAGTTGCATCTCTTTCCTTAATTATCACTCACTTCATTATTACTCATTATGCATCACGCACTCACAACCCCCCATTTCAGTTCACAGTTTACTGTTTGCTGTAAACAGTATGACACACACACATAAAGTACCAGTAATATTATATTATAATTGTTATCGCTGTATAATATGTCCCTATACATGTCATGCTGATACTTACTTTTATTGATGTACGTACAATACTCACCCTTTTAATATATAAATAATTATTTTACATACTACACCATGAGGTTTTTTGCGCTATTTCTCTTTTTGTTTTTGTACTAGCTATCGGTTTGTGGAGCCATCCCATGAGCAAGGCAGGACTTACCTCCATTTAACACAGGTTTATATAATCAATTTGTAATCAAGTTTGAGCTTGAACACATTAACCACTCTGCACAGGTTTGGTTGAATTATTTTAGCACCTTATCACTATTTTTCTGAGCGCAGATCGCTTTTTATTTCACTTTATATTATATGTCTATCTATTATTATTGTTATCGATTTATATTTTAATAACTATATTACTATATATATATATATATATATACAGTGTTCGACAAATCACCCAAAAATCTACTCGCCCAACCAAAAAATCTTCTCGCCACCTAGTCCCGCCCCCAACCCCGCCTCTAGTCCCGCCCCCAACCCCGCTTTAAAATAAAATATATAAATAAAATACATTTAATAAATTCCTAGTCAGAACAACATTCGTTTTTGACAAATATATTTATTGTATTACATTATACTACAATTAGTCCTTGTTACATGTGTGTGTGTAAATGTCGGATCTAGAATTAAAAGCCAGGTGTGAATGACTAGTTTCCTGAACCTCTTAACCAGTGTCTGGATGCCCCCGCTTCACAATATCTAAGGCAGCAATCCCACCTGGGATCTTACCTGATCCGCAGTCCCTCAATGTCCAGGTACGCTCATTCCCGCAATGTTATACATTGGGGAGGTGTTCCCTACCTGTCTTCTGGGTTCGGGGGGGGGTTCCGATGTCTTCCGTGTGAAGCTTGAGCCAGATATGGAAGAAAGCAGTATAGGGTAGTTAAGATTTCGGTGTAGTATAGGGCAGTTAAGATATATAGGGTAAATAAGAGATCCAGATCCAGAGTGTGAGTGATAAAGAGAGAGAGTGTGGGGAGAGAAAGAGAGAGTGTAGGGGAGAGAGAGAGAGTGTAGGGGAGAGAGAGAGAGTGTAGGGGAGAGAGAGAGTGTGGGGAGAGAGAGAGAGTGTGGGGGGAGAGAGAGAGTCTGGGGAGAGAGAGAGAGTGTGTAGGGGAGAGAGAGAGTGTGGGAGAGAGAGAGAGTGTGTGGGGGAGAGAGAGAGTGTGGAGGAGAGAGAGAGAGAAAGTGTGTGGGGGAGAGAGAGAGAGAGTGTGGGGGAGAGAGTGTGGGGGAGAGGGAGAGAGAGTGTGGGGAGAGGGAAAGAGAGTGTGGGGGAGAGAGAGAGAGAGAGAGTGTGGGGGGGAGAGAGAGTGTGGGGGGAGAGAGAGAGAGTGGGGAGAGAGAGAGAGTGGGGGGAGAGAGAAAGTGGGGAGAGAGAGAGAGAGAGAGAGAGAGAGAGAGAGTGGAGAGAGAAAGTGGGGAGAGAGAGAGAGTGTGGGGAGAGAGAGAGAGTGTGGGGAGAGAGAGAGTGTGGGGGAGAGAGAGTGTGGGGGAGAGGATAGAGAGTGTGGGGGAGAGAGAGAGAGTGTGGGAGAGAGAGAGATAGAGAGAGAGAGAGAGAGAGAGGGTGGGGAGAGAGAGAGTGTGTGGGGAGAGAGAGAGTGTGGGAGAGAGAGAGTGTGGGGAGAGAGAGAGAAAGTGGGGAAAAAGAGAGAGTGTGGGGAGAGAGTGTGGGGAGAGAGAGAGAGAGAGTGTGGGGGGAGAGAGAGAGAGTGTGGGGAGAGAGAGAGAGAGAGAGTGTGTGGGGGAGAGAGAGAGTGTGGGGGGAGAGAGAGAGTGTGGGGGGAGAGAGTTCTACCACTACACCACAGAAGCTGTGTGGGGGAGAGAGAGTGTGGGGGAGAGAGAGTGTGGGGGAGAGGGAGAGAGAGTGTGGGGGAGAGAGAGTGTGGGGAGAGAGAGAGAGTGTGGGGGGGAGAGAGTGTGTGGGGGAGAGAGAGAGTGGGGAGAGAGAGAGAGAGAGTGGAGAGAGAGAGAGAGAGAGAGAGTGGGGGGAGAGAGAGAGTGTGGGGAGAGAGAGAGAGAGAGAGAGAGTGTGGGGAGAGAGAGAGAGTGTGGGGAGAGAGAGAGAGTGTGGGGAGAGAGAGAGTGTGGGGAGAGAGAGAGAGTGTGGGGAGAGAGAGAGAGAGTGTGGGGGAGAGAGAGAGAGTGTGGGGGAGAGAGAGAGAGTGTGTGTGGGGGAGAGAGAGAGTGTGGGGGGATAGAGAGAGTGTGGGTAGAGAGTGTTCTACCACTACACCACAGAAAATGTGTGGGGGAGAGAGAGTGTAGGGGAGAGAGAGTGTGGGGGAGAGGAGAGAGAGTGTGGGGGAGAGAGAGAGGGTGTGGGGGAGAGAGAGAGAGAGAGAGAGAGAGAGTGTGGGGGGGAGAGAGAGAGTGTGGGGGAGAGAGAGAGTGGGGGGAGAGAGAGAGAGAGAGTGGAGAGAGAGAGAGAGAGTGGGGAGAGAGAGAGAGTGTGGGGAGAGAGAGAGAGTGTGGGGAGAGAGAGAGAGTGTGGGGAGAGAGAGAGGAGTGTGGGGAGAGAGAGAGAGAGTGTGGGGAGAGAGAGAGTGTGGGGAGAGAGAGAGAGTGTGGGGGAGAGAGAGAGTGTGGGGAGAGAGAGAGTGCGGGAGAGAGAGAGAGAGTGGGGGAGAGAGAGTGGGGGAGAGAGACAGAGTGGGGGAGAGAGAGTGTGGGGGAGAGAGTGTGTGGGGGAGAGAGAGAGTGGGGAAAAAGAGAGAGTGTGGGGAGAGAGAGAGTGTGGGAGAGAGAGAGAGTGTGGGGGAGAGAGAGTGTGGGAAAGAGAGAGTGTGGGGGAGAGAGAGTGTGAGGGAGAGAGAGAGAGTGTGGGGGGGAGAGAGAGAGTATGGGGGAGAGAGAGAGAGAGTGTGGGGGAGAGAGAGAGAGTGTGGGGGAGAGAGAGAGAGAGTGTGGGGAAAGAGAGAGTGTGGGGGGAGAGAGAGAGTGTGGGGGGAGAGAGTTCTACCACTACACCACAGAAGCTGTGTGGGGAGAGAGAGTGTTGGGGAGAGAGAGTGTGGGGGAGAGGGAAAGAGAGTGTGGGGGAGAGAGAGTGTGGGGAGAGAGAGAGAGTGTGGGGGGGTTAGAGAGAGTGTGGGGGAGAGAGAGAGTGGGGAGAGAGAGAGAGAGTGGAGAGAGAGAGAGAGAGTGGGGGGAGAGACAGGGTGTGGGGAGAGAGAGAGAGTGTGGGGAGAGAGAGAGTGTGGGGGGAGAGAGAGAGAGAGTGTAGGGGGGAGAGAGAGAGTGTGGGGGAGAGAGAGAGTGTGGGGGAGAGAGAGAGAGTGTGGGGGAGAGAGAGAGAGTGTGTGTGTGGGGGAGAGAGAGAGAGTGGGGGGAGAGAGAGAGTGTGGGTAGAGAGAGTTCTACCACTACACCACAGAAGCTGTGTGGGGGAGAGAGAGTGTGGGGGAGAGGGAGAGAGTGTGGGGGAGAGAGTGAGGGTGTGGGGGAGAGAGAGAGAGAGAGAGAGAGAGAGAGAGTGGAGAGAGAGAGAGTGGGGAGAGAGAGAGAGTGTGGGGAGAGAGAGAGAGTGTGGGGAGAGAGAGAGAGTGTGGGGAGAGAGAGTGTGGGGAGAGAGAGAGAGTGTGGGGAGAGAGAGAGAGTGTGGGGAGAGAGAGAGTGCGGGAGAGAGAGAGAGTGGGGAGAGAGAGAGAGAGTGGGGGAGAGAGAGAGAGTGGGGGAGAGAGAGTGTGGGGGAGAGAGTGTGTGGGGGAGAGAGAGAGAGTGGGGAAAAAGAGAGAGTGTGGGGAGAGAGAGAGTGTGGGGAGAGAGAGAGAGTGTGGGGGAGAGAGAGTGTAGGAAAGAGAGAGTGTGGGGGAGAGAGAGTGTGGGGGAGAGAGAGAGAGAGTGTGGGGGGGAGAGAGAGAGTGTGGGGAGAGAGAGAGAGTGTGGGGAGAGAGAGAGTGCGGGAGAGAGAGAGAGAGTGGGGGAGAGAGAGAGAGAGAGAGTGTGGGGAGAGAGAGAGTGTGGGGAGAGAGAGAGTGTGGGGAGAGAGAGAGAGTGTGGGGAGAGAGAGAGAGTGTGGGGAGAGAGAGAGTGCGGGAGAGAGAGAGAGAGTGGGGGAGAGAGAGAGAGAGAGTGGGGGAGAGAGACAGAGTGGGGGAGAGAGAGTGTGGGGGATAGAGTGTGTGGGGGAGAGAGAGAGAGTGGGGAAAAAGAGAGAGTGTGGGGAGAGAGAGTGTGGGGAGAGAGAGAGAGAGTGTGGGGGAGAGAGAGTGTGGGAAAGAGAGAGTGTGGGGGAGAGAGAGTGTGGGGGAGAGAGAGAGAGAGAGTGTGGGGGGGAGAGAGAGAGTATGGGGGAGAGAGAGAGAGAGTGTGGGGGAGAGAGAGAGAGTGTGGGGGAGAGAGAGAGAGAGTGTGTGGGGGAGAGAGAGAGTGTGGGGGGAGAGAGAGAGTGTGGGGGGAGAGAGTTCTACCACTACACCACAGAAGCTGTGTGGGGGAGAAAGAGTGTGGGGGAGAGAGAGTGGGGGGGAGAGGGAGAGAGAGTGTGGGGGAGAGAGAGAGAGTGTGGGGGAGAGAGAGAGAGAGTGTGTGGGGGAGAGAGAGAGTGTGGGGGAAGAGAGTTCTACCACTACACCACAGAAGCTGTGTGGGGGAGAGAGAGTGTGGGGGAGAGAGAGTGTGGGGGAGAGGGAGAGAGAGTGTGGGGGAGAGAGAGAGAGTGTGGGGGAGAGAGAGAGAGTGTGGGGAGAGAGAGAGAGTGTGGGGAGAGAGAGAGTGTGGGGAGAGAGATAAAGTGTGGGGGGAGAGAGAGAGAGAGTGTGGGGGGGAGAGAGAGAGTGTGGGGGAGAGAGAGAGAGAGTGTGGGGGAGAGAGAGAGTGTGGGGGAGAGAGAGAGAGAGTGTGTGTGGGGGAGAGAGAGAGAGTGGGGGGAGAGAGAGAGTGTGGGTAGAGAGAGTTTTACCACTACACCACAGAAGCTGTGTGGGGGAGAGAGAGTGTGGGGGAGAGGGAGAGAGAGAGAGTGTGGGGGGGAGAGAGAGAGTGTGGGGGAGAGAGAGAGTGGGGAGAGAGAGAGAGAGAGTGGAGAGAGAGAGAGTGGGGAGAGTGAGAGAGTGTGGGGAGAGAGAGAGAGTGTGGGGAGAGAGAGAGAGTGTGGGGAGAGAGAGTGTGGGGAGAGAGAGAGAGTGTGGGGAGAGAGAGAGAGTGTGGGGAGAGAGAGAGTGCGGGAGAGAGAGAGAGAGAGAGAGTGGGGGAGAGAGAGAGTGTGGGGAGAGAGTGTGGGGGGAGAGAGAGAGTGTGGGGGAGAGAGAGAGTGTGGGGGAGAGAGAGAGAGAGAGTGTGGGGGAGAGAGAGAGAGTGTGTGTGGGGGAGAGAGAGAGTGTGGGGTAGAGAGAGTTCTACTACTACACCACAGAAAATGTGTGGGGGAGAGAGAGTGTGGGGGAGAGAGAGCGTAGGGGAGAGGGAGAGAGAGTGTGAGGGAGAGAGAGAGGGTGTGGGGGAGAGAGAGAGAGAGAGAGTGTGGGGGGGAGAGAGAGAGTGTGGGGGAGAGAGAGAGTGGGGGGAGAGAGAGAGAGTGGAGAGAGAGAGAGAGAGTGGGGAGAGAGAGAGAGTGTGGGGAGAGAGAGAGTGTGGGGAGAGAGAGTGTGGGGAGAGAGAGAGAGTGTGGGGAGAGAGAGAGTGTGGGGAGAGAGAGAGAGTGTGGGGAGAGAGAGAGAGTGTGGGGAGAGAGAGAGTGCGGGAGAGAGAGAGAGAGTGGGGGAGAGAGAGAGTGTGGGGAGAGAGTGTGGGGGGAGAGAGAGAGTGTGGGGGAGAGAGAGAGAGTGTGGGGGAGAGAGAGAGAGTGTGGGGGAGAGAGAGAGAGTGTGGGGGAGAGAGAGAGAGTGTGTGTGGGGGAGAGAGAGAGTGTGGGGGGATAGAGATAGTGTGGGTAGAGAGATTTCTACCACTACACCACAGAAAATGTGTGGGGGAGAGAGAGTGTGGGGGAGAGAGAGTGTGGGGGAGAGGGAGAGAGAGTGTGAGGGAGAGGAGAGAGAGTGTGGGGGAGAGAGAGAGAGAGAGTGTGGGGGGGAGAGAGAGAGTGTGGGGGAGAGATAGAGTGGGGGGAGAGAGAGAGAGAGAGTGTAGAGAGAGAGAGAGAGGTGGGGAGAGAGAGAGAGAGAGTGGGGAGAGAGAGAGAGAGTGTGGGATAGAGAGAGAGAGTGTGGGGAGAGAGAGAGTGTGGGGTGAGAGAGAGAGTGTGGGGAGAGAGAGAGAGTGTGGGGAGAGAGAGTGCGGGAGAGAGAGAGAGAGTGGGGGAGAGAGAGAGAGAGAGAGTGGGGGAGAGTGACAGAGTGGGGGAGAGAGAGTGTGGGGGGAGAGAGTGTGT